>NW_004955424.1:20898479-20918075 GCF_000276665.1 Chinchilla lanigera
TCAGCCCCCCCAAATTCAAAGACCCAATCCAAAAATGGGCAGCTGAGATGAACACATACTTCTCAGATAAAGAAATAAAAATGGCAAATAAATACATGAGAAAATGTTCAACATCATTAGTCATTGGAGAAATGCAAATTAAAACAACACTGAAATTCCATCTCACCCCAAAAAGAATGGCTATCATTAACAAATCAACCAATAACAAATGCTGGCGATTTGCAACCAATAACAAATGTGCTTGCCTTGTCTCTAAAGTTAAAGGAAAAGCTTCATGTGTTTCAATATGGATTTTTTACACATAGCTTGTATTATGTTCAGGTAGCTTTTTCTCGTGCTAGTTTGTTGAGTGTTTTGTCATGAACAGCTGATGATTTTTTCAAATTTTTTTTCTAACTTGAAAGAATGTGGGATTTTCTCCATTCTGTTTACGTGGTACGTTATGTGGATCAATTTTCATATGTTGAACTACCTTCACATTCTAGGAATAAATACCACTTTTATTTATTTTTCATTTTTGTTACTGTATGTTTATAGTATATAATATTTACATTCCTGGCATGGAGTTGGTACATGTCCATAACACATCTCAATTCCTTTTTGCATCCTCTTTCCCTGCCTTCCCTCTGCCTTCCCTCCATCTCTTGATTCCCCCTCAGTTGACAAACGTCTATTTCCCTACTTCCAATTATCTGTCTTTTACTTTGCTTTTTATTTATAATTTGGGTTTCTCATGTAAGAGAAACCATGTGACATTTAAGCTTATGTGTCTGATTTATTTTACTTAAGATTATGGTCTCAGAGTGTAACCGTCTTCCAACAAATGACTCAAGTTTATCTTTCTTTATGGCAGAATACTACTACATTATGTGTAAATATCACATTTCATATTCATTCATCTGCTGATGGATATATAGACTGCTTCCAAGATTTAAATATTATGAATTGTGCTGTTATAAACATGAGTATGCATCTATGTAAATCCCTCTTCTAATATGCTGCAGAATTCAGTTTACTTGTATTGAGGAATTTTATATCAATGTTGAGAAGAGAAAGTAGTCTGTAGTTTTATTTTAGAATTTTTTGTCTGGCTTTGGTATTAGTACAATGCTAACTTTATTTTTTGGAATAGTTTGAGAAGGATTAGTATTGTTTTTTTTCCTAAGTGATTGGTGTAATTTACCAGTGAAGCTGTCAGTTACAAGACATTTTTATTACTGATTTAATCTCTTTACTATTTATATGTATATCAAGATTTTTTATTTTTTTGTGACTTAGTCATTTAATTCTAGAAATTCATTCCCTTCTGTAGGTTATCCAGTTTGTTGGCATACAGCTATTCATAGCACTCTCAAATCTTTTTATTTCTACAGGGTTAATTGTAATGTCTTCATTTTTCTTATTTCAGTCACTTTTTTATCTTAACTAATCTAGTTGATGGTTTAAGTGATTTTTAAAATTAACCAATAGTATCATTGATTTCCTGTTTTGTTTCTTGGTGTCTTTCTTTAGCGCTACTGGTTGTTTATTAGTGCCTTCTATAGACTTGCTGATCTTTTGTTTCATTGGGATCACTGTCTGTTTAGTTATGTCTTCTTTGAATTCATGAAGGACCTTATTGATCTGTTTTGTTACCTCCATTGATTACCTTTCAGATATTTCTGCTGTGTAGCTTTTGATTTCCTCCCACTTGATATTCCCTGGACCAGCTTTAGGGAGTTGGAAGTTTTAGGAGGCATTTTGTTGCCTTGCAATCTCCAGTTTCTGTTTTTGTTTGTTTTCTGTGCTGAGATTTGCTGGTTAATTATAATGGGTAGGTTTGTTGGTAGTTTGGAGACCTCTTTAGTTAATGTCTACTGTTCAAGGATGTCCTTTAGATACGGCTAACCATTGGCCTGTGTCCCAGAACCCAACCATTTCTGTTTGTTTGGAAAGGAAGGCTCTAGCTTATTTGACCATTACCCCATTCTTTGGATGTGGGCCATAGTATTGTTTATGACCTGCAAACAATCTTGATATTGGCATACAGAGAAAATCAGCTGATAACAAAATTGACACCTGGGATATAGTAATAAAATCAGCAACAATAGCATCAAATGCAAACTGGATATTGCCAAAGCTAAGAACCAATAATGTACCATCATTAACCATAAAAAAGAGATCTATGATGATTGTATAAACACTAAGACAAACCAGGTATTGACCTACAGTAAATAACTACTAAATGAAATACCTTTACTTCCACTAACAATAGAATAATGTTCAACCATAACGAGATATAGTTAAATAATTGTTATAGATTTATGAAGCTTGATGCTTACACTAGTAAGGACAGATATCTCTGACAATGGAAGCATGAAAGTAGAGTTTTAAAAATTAAACCTTGGAAGATGAGGAGATGATGCTATAAGCTCAATAAAATATCCAATTAAGCAATCGAAGGAAATTAATAGTCTTAAATAAAAGTATCAGAAAAAAACAACAAAGAAAAGGAAAAACAACCAACAAGAAAAAGGAGAAATAAATAAGTAGTGAACTAAGGGGGAAATAAGGGTATAACTTAAAAGAAGGAGAGTGAGAAAAGAAAAGAAAGAGAAAAAAGAGAACTAAATCAAAGATAATAATAATATAAAAGGGAAAAAGAAAATAGGAAATAAAGTTCCAAACATTACCAAAAAAGAAAAAAAATAGAGAAGAAAACATGGGTTAAAAGAAAAAAATTGCTCTGTATTCCCAAATGAGTGGTTTCCTTTGAGCACCACAGTCTTTGGAAGCCAGCAAGTCAGAGTCCGCACTGCTGTGCTTTATAACCTGTGTATTTATGAGCTGACCCTGATGCTCAAGAGGTTTCCATCTGGAAACCCCAGGCCATGGCAACTGTCCACTCCAAGGCACATCCATAATCACACTGGTACACAGGGAAGCAATCAGACAACCTGTCTCCACTGGTTGTAGGCAGTGGAGCAGGGGCTCAAGCATACCACTGACTCAATGCCTTCGCCTTCAGATCCAGCCACTTTTGGAGCCTGGCCTCCCACTACAGAATGCAGACCCCATATCCTTCCTGGCCTGAGCTTGAATTTTCAGGGTTTCTCAAGGGATCTGCAGCTAGGCTTCACCCTCTCTGTGTCTTCTGTGGCTGTCTCTTACCCAGTCATGGTGATAGGGTAACTCTTCAGTCCTGGAGTAAAACTATAGTGTAGGTGTTCTGTGACTCAATCTCACATGATCAACTCCTTCCCAAAATGGCAACCTAATAAAATTTCCCAGGCCATATGGTGGGTGCTTGACTGGTAAAACCCTACACTGTTGTTTGTTTGGTTGGTTGGTTTTCAACAGCTGTGGGCTTTACCTGGTGCTAGCACTGCTGGCCCATCCATTATACTTCTTGTAGCATCAGACTCTTTTGAGCTTACCACTTCTCTGGGAAGTTGATCTTCTCCTTAATCAAGATGGTGGTTGTGCGGCTGGGGTTTAGCTCAGTGGCACAGTGCCTTCTTGGCAAGTGCAAGGTTATGAGTTCAATTCCAGATACCGGAAGAAAAACAAACAAACAAAAAAAGATGGTGGTTGGTAGTTGCCTCTGTATCTCTGTGTTGAGGGGAACCAAGGTGCAGAGCCAGCTAGGAGTTGGCAGTTTGATGCCCATGCCTGGCAGGGCCTATTTCTGTCATTTAATTGGAAGTTTAATTTATATTTAATGTACATTTAAAGTGATTTTTTAATAAGAATGGACTTACCTATTATTTGACTTTTTTGCTTTCTGTATACCATGTGTTTTGTCTTTTATTTCCTACATTATTATCTTTTCCTGTTTTTATTTTTTATAGTGAAATGTTTAAATTCCTTTCTCTTTTTGTTTGATGTACATTCTCTAGCTATTTTCTTTACCATTTTTAAGGAAGAAAAGGTTTATTTAGCTCAGTTTGTGGAGGTTTCACTCTGTAATCATTCTGGCTGTAACACAGCATGGTGTGGCAGAGGGGCAACAATTCATGGCAGTGGAAGATAGCAGAAGCAACAAGAGCCAAAAAAAGGGGAGGAGCAAGCCTGTTTTCCTCCCTTATATTGTATGCAGGCTATCTGCCCTGGGGTGGGTCCTCTACATCCTCGGGTATAGACAGCCACCCTAAGGCAGGTCCTTTACACCCTAGGATGCAGAATTTCTGAGTCACTTAGTTAAGCTTCTAAACTTCTCAAGTTGACACAATGAATTAACCATTACAAAAGGACTGAAAATTTAAAGTTATCAGTATTAAAAGTTTAAATTATATCTAGATAACCTGGATCTGGAGGGCAAAGAAAGAAGTGATTTTAAATTAAAATTTTCATATAATGTTGGGCAGTCAATAGAAGACATCACATCATGTACTTGTAACATCTGATCCTTCTAAAAGGAAAAATTTAAGAATGAAGCAAGCTTGTCATTCTAACTTGCTCTTTAATATGACATTTCCAGGTAAAAGTATTAAAGAAAGTAAAATTGCTTAATGATTATATATAGTTTATATACTGTTATGTGCACATGCAATCTGGTGTATATATGTATACATTGTATAGTTTCATTTGTTAAAAGGATTTTATCATTATTGACTGATATGGACCTAAACTCTGTTGTGTGATCAATAATAATGACCTCTCTCAGTCTTAAAAAGAAACTATAATGGAATTTTGTATTCTGTTAACCTGGTATAATTGCATATTCTTGGATCACACATGATTGTCTACTTCTATAACTCAAACTTTCTACCTTAAAAAGTTTGAAGCCCATAGTAAGTTTCACCGTCAACAATCAAGTTCTTAAGTATAAAGTTACTGAAACCCACAGTAGATCTTTTAGTCGGTCAGAGAAATTCTTGTCCAGTGGTCCATCACACGAGTAGGCAGTTTTGAAATCCTGCTCATTAAATAACACATATGCACATGTGTGCATACACTCACACCCACCCACAAACCTCATTAAATACAAAAAAGGCAGTAAACAAGTCAGATGATTTATAAATCAGTTCACTCTGATAAATTACCCTGGGGTTGAACAGAAAATCAAAACAAGGATTAGAAAATAGCAGCCAGAAAAATGGAGGGAAAAAGGAGAAAGAAGAAAATTCTGCTTGGAGAGATAATATGTAAGCATTGGGTTCCTTGATAAGAAAACGAAAAGGAATAATATTGATATGGGGGAAAGAAACTCCCAATCTGCTAGATGTCTGCTATGGGTTCATGTTCCCTAAAATTGAAGAATGAATTTTAGGAACAACAGAGTTTAACAGCAGAATATATTTATTGGGGGAAAGAGAATTTCTGTCCAAGACACAGACAGAAAGGGTCCTGAACGGGTTACCAAGGACTTTGCCTTTTCTAGGGATTTTATAGAGCAAAACCACAAGGTGAGGTGGTTCCAAGGTGGGGAGAAATGGGAAATTGCAAGGTGGGCATAAGGTGGGACAAAACTGTGGTCAACCAAGATGATTATGAGTGTAATTGCTCAGGTAAAATTGATTAAATTAGAATCAAATGGGGAACCAAGTCACGTACCAAGTGGGCATGTATCCAGAACAAGGGTTTTTCCTGTAGGGGGTTGGTTAGTGGCTCTTTCTGGCTTTCTCAAGGTGATTGATACCTACTTAGAGTAGCAATCCCTGATGCTATCTTTAGAAAGTATGTAGGTGTATTTCTTTTATCATTTGTGTTGAGGTCTGGCACACAGTGGAGGTGTCTATCTCTTTCATAGTTGTAAGGTATCCCATCCTCTGCACTGGCTCCTTCAAGGGCCTACCTCTATCTAACTGCCTATAATATTTTATCTAACTTCGCTGCCTATACCAACCCCCCTTCTAAGAAGTACCCCAAACTGCCATGAGGGAATAATGGTCAGTGACCAATCTGGCTTCTTCAGGCTGCAGGAGGTCATATTGTTGATCAACAGTCAGATATTTTACAGAGGGTCTGTCTGAAGGCCCTCAATAGATATCAGGCATTTTCGTCTTGGGTAGGTATAGAAGTCTTTAAGTCTGGAGGAGACAAAGCCAAAGAAACAATTAAGTATACATGGGCCAAATAGGATCAACAGGATAATTACGAATATAGTCAACAAAGATATCCTCCAAGAGGTGCCAGTAATGGCTTCCCATAAAGAAGATAAGGGTAAGGTCTAGGGAATTTTTAGTCTCACATGCCATTTGTCATCAAATATCTTGGACAGTTATTGAGATATTAGTGGAAGGATCAGGAATGTACACACAACATTTAGATTTTACAATTGCACAAATACCACCCCTCCCCCGTGCTGCTGTTAAAATATCTAATGCCATCTAATTTTGGAGGATGGCCTGTCTCATTAATTTTATTTTTTTATTTAAGAGAGAGAGACCAGCTGTGGTGTCATTTAAGACCAACTAAATAGAGTTAGTTAAGGCCTCAATATGTGTCATTTAACCTTCTCTCTGGACAAGATCTGGTGGAGCCCAGTAAAAGGAATCTAAAAGTAATCTAGCATATCTGTGCCCAAAGGCCCTTTAATCTTGCTAAACCACCTGGGAAGATGAA
Organism: Chinchilla lanigera; assembly: GCF_000276665.1. Lineage (NCBI taxonomy): Eukaryota > Metazoa > Chordata > Mammalia > Rodentia > Chinchillidae > Chinchilla > Chinchilla lanigera. The sequence goes on from NW_004955424.1 coordinate 20,905,026, forward strand.
TCTGAGCTCTGGAGCCTCTGCTTCAGAGTGCAGTCTTACTTTCAGTGGCAGCCTTTGCAGTCACGGCCTGGCTTGGGAGGCCTCTTAAGGCAGTCCCTCTTAAGATGGCTTGGCTTTCCACAGTAGTAGTTGTTGAGTTCTTCTTGGAGCCCCAAGAATCAGACTTAGGGTCTGTTTGTTTGTTTTTTTAAGCTGCAACAAGGCAGCCATTTTTTGATCTCTTTGGTTTTTTTTCCTTGGCTTTTTTCCAGTCTCAATTATAGAATACTAAGGAAGCTGTTTTTACTCAAGTATCAAGTGAGCTATCTGAAGCAAAAGCTATCTTTTGTAGCTTTATATATATATATATATATATCTGGGGCTGACTGAGTAATAAACGTATCTTTAAGTAAAATCTGTCTTTCTATTGAATCAGGAGCTATGGACATATGTTTTACCAGTGCCACTAGTAAATGAAATACTAAGGAAGCTGTTTTTACTCAAGTATCAAGTGAGCTATCTGAAGCAAAAGCTATCTTTTATCTTTTTTTATATATATATATATATATCTGGGGCTGACTGAGTAATAAACGTATCTTTAAGTAAAATCTGTCTTTCTATTGAATCAGGAGCTATGGACATATGTTTTACCAGTGCCACTAGTAAATGAGCTAAGAAGGCAGAGGGGTTTTCATTTCTCTCCTGATAAATAGCTGACAATTTAAAATCACTAGAGGGCTTGGTTTTCATCCTTCATAGAACTTCAAGAATACACACTCGAAAATGTCTCCTGCTATAGTCTTCTGTCTGGCTGTTAGGCCAGCAGGGGTCTTAGGTAGAGACTGCTTGAGCTCCAGTAGGAACTAGTAGTTCCCCCTGGCTGTCTATTTTCTGGCTGTTTAAAATTAACAGTATGATATTCATCCCCAAATGTAATAGCAGCTTGTAATGCTACTTGTCTCTCACTAGAAATCAATGTTTGATTTAAGATTAACATTATATCCTTCCAGCCTAGCTTATAATTCTGAGTAAATCCTCTAAAGACATCAGTGTACTTATCAGGGTCATGTGAAAATTTTCCTAGTTCTAGCTTGATCTGCTTTAAATCACTGAGACAAAGAGACATGTGAACATGGGTAGTCTCATATGGATTATAACTATACTTTGAGCATAAATAAGAATTATTTCTTAATGTAAAGAAAGTTTGAAAATAAGGCAATTCTGACTGTGTTCCCCCGTTTTACTGTATGATTTTAGTTGTAAAAGAACATCATAATTAATACTTCCCTTTGCATTCCATTTTGGCTCTAGAGGCTAGGCAGGCCACATGCATGTGCAGAAAAATATCAAATGGCTCTTTTTCAACATGTAAGGGTCAAACATCTTCCAGTGCTTACGAATTCATTCTAAACGAGTAAAATTTCAATTTTGGGCACCCCATGTCTGAAATACAAAAAGAAATAATTTAGGCATCCTCTCTTTGTTACTATTTGATTTCTATACTCTCAAGGAATCCCTCAAGTAAATTCTACTTCAGAACAGGGGATGCTGTCTGGAGAGAGCAGAAGACAAAATTTGACCAGGCTGTCCACCTTCAAACTGGTGCACAATTTTATATTCCCAAGGAGCTTGTGAACTTACTCCTATAGGACATCTATAAGCACAAGTTATAATTGGCCTTAATTTTGACAGGAATGTTTAAAGAAAGAAGTATAACTTTGTAATAAATTACTGCTTTTTGTTCTTTCGAAGAGGGCAGGTATAAAAAAGATGATTTGGAAATAGAGCACTTCTCTAGCTGTGTTGTGAAGGAGATCATCTCTGGAGACAGATAAAAGCAACAATTGATTTGAGGAATTCTGCCTGGGCCCTAGGGCAAAGAAGTCTCCAAGACACTTGTGTTATCTTTCTACTCATGTAGGCAATCTTTCTTAGCAGCAGGAGAAGGCTATACTTTATTTAAATTTTTATACATCTTTGAGGTTCACAGGTTAAACTTATATTTATCACTTAGCAATCAATCATATTCTACATGTTAGTAAAGGTACATTAGTTTTCTGTGCACACATGAAAGAAAAAGCCTAACTAAAATCTTTCTTACACTTAGTTAGCATATGTAAGGCACAAATGTAAATCATTCCGCTGCTAGCTGCTATGAAATGCAAGCATTTGTTGTAAGCTGCCTCAGCCTAATTTCTAAAGGGAGAGGGTAGTCTAAGTGGTTCTAAAGTCAACTGAAAAGCTTAAAAAGAATTTCTAGTTTATTAGCAGAGAGAGATAAGTACAATAGATTTTTATGTGATTGGGAGCCAGTTTCCACTGAGGAAGCTTTGGGTATCCACCAGACAGTAGCCCTGACCATGACCCCTCAGTTGTTCTCAGGTTCTGTTGACCCATCTAACCAGAGATCAGTCTCCAGAAGGAAATCCAACTATCTCTCTGGTCAACATTCCATTGGCCATTGGTTTCAATGCGGATTCATCAAAGAAATGCTGGGGAAATCTGTCCTTTAAGAGTGGCAACTGCTCTAAGAGCATTTAACTAGCTGCCAGAGTAACCACTTGTTTGTCAAAGTTCTAGAAGGGATAAGTAAAAGCCTAAGAAGGATCATTACCTAGTGCCTTATAAGTTTGCAGTAAAGGTTTTAAAGTCCACACCTTATTATCAAAGCATTCTTTTCTCTATACATAAATGATAACTAGACCTAAGAGGGGAAGAGGAAAGGTCAGAGATCCTCCCTTAGACTAAATGTGTTTTGGTCCCATAAGTGTGGTTCTTTGAAAATAGCTCCTTCTGGTTTCACCTGAAAGTCAGTTCTTTCCACTGTGTCTTAGGTTCAGCCTCCCAAGAGAGACCTGCCCAGAACACTAAGCTGGGACATGGCTTTTATGTGTGTTCTCCTGGATGGACAAAATTCTGATTTCTCATCTGATCCAGAGATGGGGCATGTGTCCCTCCTGTAAGATGACTTCCCTGTCTTCAGTGTTAGCAAATGCTAATTTTCTATGGGCTTAACTTAGTTGACGAATATGAGGAAAAGTTTGGAACAGTATACAGTTCTTTTCTTTTTAATTTTACAGGCCTCTGAAAAGGAAAGTACAGAGTGGCTGGAAAAGATTGGGAGTAAGGCCAGAGAAAGGAAACTGAACCAGAACAGAGTTGACATTTACTTTAGCATGCAGAGGAGGATCAGAGCCATTCTGTCCCAGTGAAATATGTCCTTCAAGTCCTAAGAATGGCCACTGACCTAGTGTCCTTTAACTTGTAGAAGGAGTTCCATGTTTTATTATATAGGCATGTATATTTTTCTAAGTCTGAGCTAGATTTTATTTTAAAATTTTACAGAAATTTATATTAAATCCACTAAGGGAGCACTTGAATATTAGTCTTTCTAGTGATACTATCAACATGGTACTGGCAAAAAGACAGACCTGAAGATCAGCGGAGTAGATGGAGACAAAAGTACAAACATGCGCAGCTACCTTATCTTTGACAAAGGAGCCAAGCATGTTCACTGGAAGAAAAATAGCCTCTTTAATAAATGGTGCTGGAAAAACTGGCTTTCCCCAAGCTAAATACTAAAACTAGACCCATGTCTATCATCGTGCACTAAATCTAAGTCAAAATGGATCAAAGATCTAAATATTAAAACAGAAACACTAAACCTACTGCAAGAAAAACTAGGTAGAAATCTTGAGGACATAGGGGTAGGCAGAGAGTTCATGAACGGAACACAAACTGCATGGGAAATATTTTAAAGAATCAACAACTGTGATCTCATTAAAAAGTTTTGTACATCAAAGGAAATCAACAGTGTGAAAAGACAACCCACAGAATGGGAAAAACTTTTAGCCAACTGTCCCTCAGACAAAATACTTCTAAATAGGACATATAATGAATTGAAAAAAATCATCTTCAAATTCAAATCAAATTCAAAGACCCAATACAAAAAAAATGGGCATCTGAGATCAATACACACTTCTCAGAGCAAGAAATACAAATGGCAAATAAATATATGAAAAAATATTCAACATCAGTGGTCATTCAAGAGATAGAAGTGAAAATAACACTGAGATTCCATCTCATCCTGAAATAATGGCTATCATCAAGAAATCAATAACAAATGCTGGTGGGGAAAGGGGTGGTGGAAGTGTAAACTTGATACAACCACTGTGGAAATCAGTGGAGATCCCTCAAAAAACTAGGATCAGAGGTCTGATTCTACCCACCTATTCCCCTTCTGTGTATTTTTCTGGAAGAGTTAAAAACATCATACCATGATGATATATGTGCACTGGTGTTTATAGCAGCACAATTTGTAATAGCTAAATCTTGGGAACAACCCAAATGACCATCAACCAAGGAATGAATAAAAAGATGAGGTATTTTTATACAATGGAGTACTTATCAGCTATAAAGAAGGACAAAATCGAGGTTTTCATAGGTAAATGGATGCAACTAGAGATCACACTCATAAGTGAAATAAATCAGACTGGCATGTGTAAACATCATATTGTTTCCCTACTGTAGGAAACTGAAAGAGTAAATAAGATCCAGAATGTACAGTAGATATTTTCAAACTGCTCAAAAAGTAAGAACAACTGGGATAGGGGAAAGGAAAAAAGAAGGAAGAAAAAAGAAAAAAATATACATTTATGTGATAGGTAAGATAATTATACTCCTAATTCTATTACTTCATTGAAAAGAATGGTTTGTGCTTATATTGTTTATCAGTTTTTCATGCCTATATCTTGCAATCTGAGGTATTACTTTGAAGATAATAATATACAGTATTTTAACCATTGTTAATCTATTGTCTTGTTTTAAAATTCTACATCTTCTTTTTATTTTTTCTGTTTAAAATAAAAAAATAATTAAACTCCAGTTGACTGGACACTATAATTAAAACATAGACATTAAGTATTTTTTAAAATCAGAAATTTTCACACTAGTTAAAAAGCAAACCTAACTCAGTGTATGCGGAAACCACTTCAGTGTTATGACACAGATAGATTGAAGGGAAAAATATGTTATGAAGTCAGTCATCACACAAAGAATAAGACAAAGCAGATCTTAAAAAAGTATTACCAGAGATAGAGACATTTATAGTGATAAGTTCAGCAGAAAGACATACCACTAAATGTTTATGTGCAAGATAGATGAGTTTCACATACATGAAGTAAAAGCTGACACACCATGAAAAAGTAGACAAATGTAACAATTCACAGAGAAGTCATCAAAAGTTATGAATATATAAAATGCATCAACCAACTTGACCTTTATCCAACTATAGAATATACATTTTTTTAAATAGTTCTTTTCAAAATGTTAAGTAGTCATCAAATATAAACTGTACACTGGTCAATAAAATAAGACTCAATTCTTTTTTTTTTTTTTTTTTTTTGTCTTTTTGAAACAGGGTCTCACTATGCGGTTCAGGCTGGCCTTGAGCTCACTTTGTAGCCCAGGCTGGTCTCAAACTTGGATTGATCATCCTGTCTCAGCCTCCAAGTGCTGGGATTACAGGCATGTGCCACCACACCTGGCAAACAAATTTTTTCTCTTTTTATTTTGATTATCCCAGATATTTTTTTTGTTGGGGGGGACTGGGGATCAAACTCAGGAGCTAGTGCTTGACGGCAGGTGCTTGTGCTACTGAGCTACATCCCCACTCCAAGGGTCAATACATTCTAAGGGCCAAGGATATAGCTCAGCAGCATAAGTGCCTGCCTGGCAAGCACAAGGTCCTGAGCTCAATTCCCAGTACCAAAAAAAAAAAAAGAAACATAGTTGTACTACTAACTTCTATTGCTTTACTGAAAGGAACAGTTAATGATTAATTGTTTGATCAATCTTGCATGTCTCTATTTGTTTTCCTGAGAAACCAGTTTGAAGATATCAATATGTAATACAACAACTATTGTTAATTTCCTACCACTTTGTCTGTGACTGTGTATTGCTTGTATTGTTCTTACGCTGTTTTGTAAGTGGATGTGTTTGTTAATACGTTTTCCTTCTTTTATTTTTAAAATAAATTAAAAAGAAAATTTAAAAATATATTATAAAATATTCAGTATTACACCAAAGTACTTAAAGTACAAGTCAGTAAAATTTAGATATCTATAAAGTTTACAAATACTTGCCAATTAGCCATTTCTTAAAGATTGTATGGGCTAAAAAAGAAATCATGAAAGAATTTAGAAAATATTTTGAGTGAATTTTAATGAGAATACATCAAAATGTGAGATAATTATAAAACAGAGTAACCATCCCTACTGACTCATATAAGTAAACAAATAGATAAATAAAGCCAACTAATAAATGTAAAAATAATGACAGAATTTAAAAAATACAATTTTAGGAACATCATAGTCATGATTGAATTAATCAGTTAATCTATTTAACATCATAGTCATGATTGAATTAGGCAAAGAGTATTGATTTTGATGGTGTAACTAGTGAGAAAAAGTTTCATAAGAAACAAGATACATAGTCTCAAAATACTTTTCCACAGTTGTGTATTATTTATAGAGGGAAAAGGAGTAATTGTAGTGGAGAAAGCTGGCAGATACCACATTAATCAAATAATCAAAAAGCCTACTATCAATAATGGAACAAATCAAAATAGTTTGCCACTTTATGTATTAGAGTAAGAATACAACATCCCTTCTGTAATAGTCCTACCTAAACATGAGGAATTATCCCTTGAGTCCAAATTGATAGGCATTCTAATAAATAGCCTGTAATTTTAAAAAATACCAAGTGCATATAAAAAAAAGGAAGACCAAAAAATTTATAAAGTAGACTAACAAAACATAAGGACTAAATGCATCAAGAAATGAATCTTTATGTTACCAAAAAAAGACAATTAAAAATTCAGTGGCTAGGTGAGAGTAATGTTACAAATGTTAATTTCATGATATTGATGGTTTGATTATAGCTTTGTAAGAAACAAATACTTAAATATTGAAACGTGTGTTGGCACCTTAATCTTAAATGGTTCTGAAAGAAATTATCTTTTGTATTATATTTGGGCCTTTTCTGAAATTTTGAGGTTATTTTAAAAATATAAATTTTCACTCATTTTCACAGCTGTAGGCTCCTTAAAGTCCATGCGTTCTGTCCAGGTAGTGCTCTGGCTTCTGGAAGTTTATTGCTTTGGTCACAGAAATGCTACTTTAATGGTTTGTCTTTAAGATATTATTCTGTTTCTAAAAATTCAGGTAACTCTCCAAGCTAATTATTCCTGTGGCATAAAAGCTACTCATTCTGCTTTATTCATTGTTGCCTAAAAGCCACCCAAGATTGTTTCTTTGGTCTCATGTTGGATAGCATGAGGATGAGTATGCTTTCTTAACATTCTCTTGTTGGCATCTCTCACTACCTTGGCCATTGGCATAGGGCCAGTTGGAATGTCAACTGTGCCATCTGATAATGCTATAAAAAGACCTATAGCTGCTGCTCTCCAGCCATCTGTGCCTTCCCTTGGCATGATACTATTGGGGTAGTTTGTCTTTCATTGGCATGGTTTTTGTAGGGTGGCTTACATCTGTTACTCCTAGGCACTTGCTTGGTGATCAAGTTGACATAGAATTACTTCTTTGGCACTGTTTTTATACAGAGGAGTTTTATACCTGCTAAGTTCTAAAACAAAAATTGCTGTTTATTACAGAAATTAAAATTATAATTTTAAATATTAATATGTACCTTTTGGATTATATTTATTGAAACCTAGCTTAGACTTCCAAGTTTAAAATCTTCAAATCATACATCTCCATTCAGAAGAATTAACTAATAAATGAAACATACTTCTATTGTTTTAAGATAATAGATTGAGTGTACATATAACTCTCTTCCTTTTGTACCTGATCTTTAGAAATGATGGAAGATACATGCATATTTTTAACATTTGTAATTTGAATTCAAACCATGAGTATTTGATGGACCACACGTTGTGAAAATCCATTAAAAACTAAGCCTGACAAAATGATATTGAAAAAAAGGCAAATACCAAAATATAAAGAGCAGAAGATTGCTAACAAAGTTGGAGGATCACCAAAAGTTCTGTATGCCCTGAGGAATGGGAAAGTATTCCGGGGCAAGCAAGCACAAGTACTTGGAGTGCTACAACAAATAGCAGGCTGAGTGGAGAAAAGCCACAGTAAGTAGAGACTGGTTAAAGTCTAGGTGTTTTTTAGAAAAGTAATTTGAGTATGTTAACAATTTAATGATATTCAGTATAAGAACGGAAATGGATAGTGTTATGGAGTGAATTATGTCCTTTTCCTGTGCCAAATTCACTATTAAAGCCCTTACTCCCAATGTAACTAAATTTGGAGATAGAACATTTCAGGCAATAATTAAGGTTAAATAAAGCCTTTGGGGGTGAGTTCCTCATTTAGAATGCTTGGTGTCATTATAAATAGAAGAGACACCAAGGATGTATGTACATAGAAGAAAGGCCAAATGAGGACACAAGGATGCCATTTGCAAGCAAAAGAAAGGCCTCAGGAAAAACCAAACCTGCTGATAGTTTGATGTTGGACTTTCAGCTTCCAGGGCTATAAGAAAATAATTTTATATTAAGCAACTCAGTCTTTGGTATTTTGTTATGGCAGCCTTAACACACTAAAATAAAGAAAGAAAGAAGTGTATAACTTTAGAGCTGGTAAATAGGAAAAGCATTAGCTCAGTATTTGACTGCTTGGCTAGTATGCTCAAGGTCCTGAGTTCAGTCCCCAACACCACAAAACAAACTAACCAACAAAAAATAACCCAAGCTGGTGCACGTCTATAATCCCAGCACTCAGGAGGCTGAGGCAGGAGGATCATTGTGAGTTCGAGGCCAGCCTCAGCTACAAAGTGAGCTGTAGGCCAGCCTCAACTGCATAGTGAGACCCTGTCTCAAAAAGACAAAAAAAAAGAAAGCCAAATAAACACTTATCTTAAAATTTTTGAGGGTTAGGCTACAATTTTTGAGTTAAGCCTTCCAGGAAAGCTTCCAGGAAGCTTTAACTGGGTAATTCTGACTCAGGGTCTCATGAAGTTGTAGTCAGGATATTTGCTTCAGTCATATGAAAGTTTGAGGATGAAGAATGTCCTTGTAGTTGGTTCATTTACATGGTTTCTGGCTGGATGCCCCAGTTCCTCTTTACTGTGCACAAGATGCATCAGGTCCTCACTGTCTAGATCTAGAGTTCTTTCAGCATGCTTATACCATGACAGCTAGCTTCCTACAGAGGAAGACAGCCAAGAGAGAGGAGGCCAAGAGGGAGCCACTTCAGCTTTTACTGCCTATTTCCAGAAGTTACATACATAACTTCCACCACATTGTATTATTTAGAAACAAGTTACTAAAATTCAGTCTATATTCAGGTGACGGGATGATGACACACAACCTTTTGAAAAGAGGAACATCAAAGAATCTGTGGATATATATTAAAAGTACTATACTCCATTTTTTTTCCTCTTAATCTTTTTTCCTTCAGATAGTTTGTACATTTGCAGATCTACTGTGTTTTCAATGTGCCTCTCTAAAATGACTATGTTGGAACTGAAATCCTCAATGTGACCATATTAAGCAGTGAGGTCTTTGCTGAAGTGATTAAATTATGAGAGCTCTGCCCTCTTGAATAGATTAATGCTTTATGAAAAAAGGTTGAAGGAAATACCCTAATGTCCTTTTGCCCTTCTGTTTACGTCACCATTATAACTATTGATGCATAATTATTCCTGCCAACTTATTTCATGTTTTCTAATTACTGTAACTATTTTCTTTATATCCTACTGGCTTTTAAAAAATTTATCAAGTCTACATTGTGTAGCCACAATCCTAAATGTTTATTGTTTTAAGCTGCCTAATTTGTAGGTAATTTTTCATGCAGCACTGAATTTTAAACTATAACTTCAAGATGCTTTAATGTTATACTTGATAAGAGGAGTGACCCATAAAGTAGATAGCATTATTCATTTAAATGCATAGTTCCAAAATGTATTTTTTCTAAAGGAAAGCTTTCATGAAAAATAGTATTTTTTGAGTCTGTGATTGCTCTTTGAGTGACCCAGGTCTGGCTCCTGCGCACGTGCTGAACTGACTAAGAAGCAGAACCAGGCGGGCTGCAACCTGCTCCCACCACCATGGTTCCCAGCTGAAACTCGTGGAGAGAGCCACGTATTTCCCATATACTTCCTGGGGGCAGAGCTGGCAACCCAGGACCCTGCCGCCATTACAGTCTGTGTCTCTGCCCTCCGTGCATCTGCACCAGATAGGAATTCCTCACTCAGAAGGCCCGGGGACTACTCTCACTGGGGTTCATGTGTGGGCCCTCCCTGAGCAGGCCCTGCACCTAGTGAGCGAGAGCTCCAAGAGCTGCTGGTCCCACAATTCGAGTCCATGCTTTACTTGTGCCTGGACATCCTAGGGGGTTGCAGGCACAGGCAGTCAGTGATTGCTGCCTGTCCAGTCCATACCTGGTTCCTGTATATGTCCTGAACTGACTGGAGACACAGAAACAGGTGGTTCACAAACTGTTTACCCTGCAGTTTGTGTCTGGGTTTTGCCTGTACACTGAACTGCCTGGGAACATAGGTCCACTGGACCAGGATTGTCACACCAGTGCAACCCAAGCCTGGGCCATGCATGTGCCCTGAACTGAAAGGGGACACTGGATCAGACTGTCTGCCATCAGCTGACACAAAGGCCCAAGTCTGAGACCTGTGATAACTACACACAAATCAACAACTGCTGGAAAACCCCAGACTAAGTAGTGCTTCTCAGTGGACACTGAGGGGCAAACATGACCAAGAGGAAAACTAGGGACACTAGCAGCCTTTGCTGTGAAGCCACTGAAGAGGGAAACTGACCTTTCTGCATCTGGTAGCAAACATGACAAAACAAAAGACTAAAACACAATCCCAGAACCCCACCCCACTCAAAACAAGTCCAGGAAACCTCAACATAACAGAACTTGGTAAACACATGCCTGAAATAGCTGAAATGATTGCAAGTAAAGAAACAACTCCATAAGGCCATAGAAGAGATGACATCAGAAATAATCTCTCAGGCAAAAAATGAAATGACAATAATAATGAAAGAACTGCTCAAAGCGTCTGAAGAAGAAACACATAAGAAAATAGAAGAACAAAGGCAATGGACGGAAGCGTTAAATGAAAAATATAGAAAGGACTTAGAATGCGTGAATCAGATTCAAAGAGACTTCCAGGAAAACAAAGCTTCCATTGAAAGCTGCCAAAACCACTTGAATGAAGCTGAAGATAGAATTTCAGACTTTGAAGACAGCATGCCAGCTAGGGACCGTGAAACAAAAGATCTCGTAAAATCAACAAGGATCCAGGAAACATCAATTCAACAGCTACAAGACGAGGCAAAGAGGAATAATGTACGACTAATAGGAGTCAATGAAACAGCAGGAGGCAAAACAAACAACATAAAAAGAATATTCGCAGAAATAATAGCAGAAAATTTCCCAGGTATGGAAACAGAAACTGATATACAGGTAAATGAAGCATATAGAACTCCAACCAACCACAACCAAAATAAAACTACACCTAGACATATAATAGTCAAGTTCCCAGAGCTCTAGCAAAAGAACAGAATATTGAAAGCTGCTAGAGAAAAGAAACATATTACCTATAAAGGAAAGCCCATCAGAATCACGACAGACTTCTCAGCACAAACCATCCAATCAAGAAGAGCTTGGAGCAAAGTATTACAGGTCCTGAGACAAAACACCTTCCAACCAAGATTGATGTACCCTGCCAAACTATCCCTCAAATACAACAGAGAAATAAAATATTTCCACAACAAAGATGAATTGAAGAACTTCATGAGTGCCAAACCATCACTGCAAAGAATGCTAAAAGATATTCTAGACAGAGAAAAATGTGACCACAATTTCAAGAAAACAGTACAAAGGCAACATCAAGAAAAGCAAGCAAGTAAACAGGTAGAAAAAGTAGGAAACCAATACAAGTAAATAACATTACAATGATAAATCAACACATATAGGTTATAACTTAAATGTAAATGTTCTCAATACTCCAGTCAAGAAACAGACTGGCAGAGTGGATTAAAAAGCAAAATCCAACAATATGCTGTATACAGGAAACACGTTTTACTCAAAAGGAAATCCATAGACCAAATGTCAAAAGATGGAAAACCATCCTCGATGCAAAAGGAACCCAGAAAAAAGCAGCGGTAGCTATTATGTTTGCAGACAATGTAAACTTCAAACCGACAACAATCAAAAGAGATAAAGAAGGTCACTACATACTTGTCAGGAGAAAACTGCAAGAGAAAGAAATAATAATCATAAACATGTGTGCACCAAATAATGGAGCTCCAAATTATATAGGACAAATCGTAACAGGCATGAAAACCCATATAATTAATAACATTATTTTAACGGAACCTTAACACCCCATTGACACAGAGAGATAGGCCAACTGGACAAAAAAACAGCAAGGAAATAACAGATGTGAACCAAAGCTGCAAACTAATGGACGTTGTAGATGTATACAGAGTCTTCCACCCCACAATATCAGAATACACATTTTCCTCAGCTGCACATGGGTCTTTCTCTAAAATACACCATATTCTAGCCCATAGACCATACCTACCTAAATGCAAAAGCATATTATCTGACCACAGTGCAATGAAATTGGAAATTAATGACAAAAGGAGCTCCAAAAATCCATAAACACTTGGAAAGTAAACAACCACCTGAACAACCAATGGGTCACAGCAGAAATTAAAGATGAAATTAAAAAATACCTACAAACAAGTGAAAATGTAAATACAACTTCCTGGAATCAGTGGGATGCAATGAAAGCAGTCCTCAGAGGGAAACTTATAGCGATGAATTCATACATAAGGAAAATGGCAAGAGAACCAATAAATAGCCTAATGCTGCATCTTAAACTTCTAGAAAAAGAACAAGTCAAGCCCAAAGCCCAAAAAAGGGAAGAGATTATAAAGATCAAGGCAGAAATTAATGCAATTGAGATAAAGAAAACCCTCCAAAAAATAAATGAATCAAAGAGTTGGTTCTT
>NW_004955424.1:20921110-20983719 GCF_000276665.1 Chinchilla lanigera
AAAAAAAAGAACAATAGCAACATGCCAACATCATCGACATAAACAAAACAAACCAAGAACATTAAAAGTGATATAGGATTTTAAAACAAAATGATAGGAATTAACAGTGGTGTTATATTACATATAGTTATCTTCACCTACGTTGCTCAGTTTACCAGATGTAAGAATGGACAATTGTTCAAACCATTAAAAAGAATAAAAAATAATTGTTAAATAAAACATTAGAGATAATACAGAGTTTCAGTAGACAAGATGGTAGGAATTCACCAATGGTTGTTCCATTGCATATTGTTGTCTTCAAATCAGTTGCTCAGATTACCAGATATCAGCATGCAAAATTGGTCAGAACATAAAAAATTTTAAGCATTAACTGTTCCTTTCAATATACCATCAGACATCAGCAGTGCAGTTATCCCAGCTATTCTTCTATATACATATATATTTTTTCCTTCCTTCTTTCTTTTTTCTTCTTTACCTCATCCCAGTTGTTCCTTCCTTTGAGCAGTTTCTTTTCCTTTCTTATCATCTATTGTACATTTTGAGTTTTACTTATTCTTTCAGGTTCCTACACGAGGGAGAAAATATGATGTTTACACAGGTAGGTCTGATTTGTTTCACTTTGTATTTGTTTTATCACTTATATAGAGAGGCCCCACCTCTAAGTAGCTGGATTAGTTTTCCACCCTCTTATACCTCACAATAGGGATTAAATTTCAACATGTGTTTCAAAGGAGACAAACCATGTTCAAACCACAAAAATTATACATTCATAATAAATGGCTTTGGAGTAGTTTAACAAATATTGCCTTAGGATAATTTTAAAAACGGTCTAAGAGTTCTTTGCATTTCCTTTATTCTTAGATATATCCCACAAGAGATGTCACATCATATTTTAAAGTGACATCCCGTCATTTTTTCATGCCACCATACTATTCATTCCATTTATTTAATTTGATCTTTGATTTTTCATAACTACTTATTTTTATGTAATTTTGCTTTATAACTGTGTAAAAAATGTCCATGATTCTTCAGTCAGATTATAAGAAAGGTACACTCTAGCCTACTTTCTGATTAATTCATACTATTCCTTCCTTTTTCTCCATTACAGTCACTTCTGTTTGCCTTTGATCTGTTTATTCTTCAACCAAAGAAAATACACATAAACTTGCATAAATATCTAAAAACATGCACACAAGAACATCTGTGCAATTTCATTTTTTATTAGCATTTATTAATTATATACCAGTGATGGTGAACCTTTGGCAGATTTCAGTGATAGCAACAGGTGGATGTGAACTGTGCATGCAAGGGATTTAGGTTGCGTGCTTTTTCTGGGAATCTAATCCTAAAACATACCCTCCTCACCAACCCTCACAATCCATGGAAAAATTGTCTTCCACAAAACTGTTCACTGGTGCCAAAAAGGTTGGGTACCCTTGGACTAATGGGTTTCATTGTGGCATAGTCATACTTGCATATAACATCTTTTGGTCCCATCCCCTCTCATTATCTTTTCTTACATTCCCTTTAATCCCCTACCTCTTCTCTGAGAATCTCCCCTGTACTTTCATATTGACCAATTTTTTTGTTTGTTTTACATTTTATACATAGGAGGAAAATATGCTATACAGTCTTTCTGAGTCTGGCTTATTTCACTTAACACAATGACCTCCAGTTTAACTTATTTTCCTGCTAGTGATACGATTTAATTCTTCTGTCTGAATAACACTACATTGTATGTATACAGCATACCCTATTTTCTGTATCCATTCTGTCATTGGGCGTTAGGCTATTTCCATACTTGGCTATTGTGAATAGTACTCTGATAAACATGGGTATGTAGGTAGCTCTATAGTATTCTTTGATTCTTTTGGGTATATAGTAGGAGAGGTAAAGCTAGATCATAGGACAGTTCTTCTCGTAGTTTTTTGAGGAACTTACATACTGATTTCCATAGTGGGTTTGCTAATTCCTACAACACTGCATAAGAGTTCTTTGTCCCCGTATATTGTGCCAAAATTTATTAATTTTGGTATACTTAATAATAGGCATTCTTCAGCTGGGGATATAGCTCAGTGGCACAAGCACCTGCCTGGTAAGTGCAAGGTCCTGAGTTCGATTCCCAGTACGAAAAACAAAAAATAGGCAATTCTGCATGGGATCATATGGAATCTTAATATAGTTTTGATTTAGATTTTTCTGGTTGCTTTGTGTATGTGTGTGCGCATGCATGTGTATGTTACTGGAGATTGAAACTAGGTTCTCATACATCTCAAGTAAATGCTTTATGACAGTTATAACACCAGCCCTTTCTATTTATTTTTAAATTTTCAGTTCATTTGTCCACTTAGATTACTTATTCTTTTGGTATTAAATTGCTTTGCTTCTTTATATATTCTGAATATTAATCCTCCATCAGAAGAATAGCTGAGAACAAATTTTTGCCCATTCTGTAGGCTGTTTCTTTACTCTGTAGACTATTTCCTTTGCTATGCAAAAGCTTTTAATTTGATGCAATCCCATTTATCAATTCTTGGTATGATTTCTTAAGCTACTAATATTTGATTCAGGAACTTGTTGCCTATGTCTATATATTTGAAGTGTTTCCCTTATGTTTTTCTCTAGTAGTCTCAAAGTTTCTGGTCTTATATTAAGGTCTTTGATACATTTTGAGTTGATTTTTTGTACAGTATGGCAGATATGTGTCTAGTTTCAGTCTAACACATATGAATATCCATTTCTTCCAGCACCATTGTTAAATGGCTGTTTTTTTTCTCCAGTGTATGATTTTGGCCCCTTTATTGAGTATCAGACAGCTTTAGTTATGTGGATTTATTTCTGGGTCCTTCATTCTGTTCCACTGGTCTGCAGTTTATGCCAATACCATGTTGTGTCTGTTACACTGACTCCAGCGTATAGTTTGTTACTGGGTATTTTACCAAACACTTTTGTTTGTGAATCAAATTGTTTGCAAACAGAAGTGCTTGTGAACTGAGGTATTACTGTGCTGCTCCCAGTCCATGAGATGCTACCTCATTTCAATGGTTTCATTTGTTATAAAGCTTTTAAATTTGATGGAATTCTATTTGTCTGTTGCTGTTCTTGTATTGTTTTTGGAATCTCATCCAAGAAATTACTGCTCAAACCAATGTCACAGAGATTTCCCCAGATTTTCTTCTATAGCTCTGCAGTTTCAGAGCCTGCACTTAAGTCTTTTCATGTGTTTTGAATTAATTGTTGTATATAAGATAAAGATCTCATTTTATTCTTCTGCATGTGGTTATCCAGTTTTCCCAAGATCATTACTGTGTTTTATCTATTGTGTGTTCTTTGCATCTTTCTCAAAAATCAGGGCTAAAGGTAGAGCTAAACGTAGGGCTAAAGGTTCAGCTCTGTGATAGAATGCATCTTTAGCATGGACAAAGCCCTTGCTTCTATCCCCAGCACTATAAAAATACACTCATTAATTAACAATGGCTGCAAATGTGTATATTTATCTTTGGGTTCTGTATTCTATTCCATTGGCATTTGTGACCATTTTTCATAACATCATGCTGTTTTGGTTATTATACCGTTGTAGCATATTTTGAAGTCAAGTAGTATGATTTTTCCAGCTTTATTCTTTTGTTAAGATTATTTTGCCTATTTGGGTGTTTTTCTGGTTCTACACAAATTTTAGTGATATTTTTCGTTGGAATTTTCCATAGGAATTACACTGAAAGTATCGATCATACTGGATAGTATAGATACTTCAACAATACCAATTATTCCAATGAACATGGAATGTTTTTCAGTTCATTTGTGTCATGTTCAGTTTCTTTTATCAGTGTCTTATATTGTTCAGTTTCTTTTATCAGTGTCTTATATTATTATCAGTGTCTTATTTCATTTTCTTGGCTAAACTAGTAAGCATTTTCCTTTTTGTGACAATTTCATGGCTTCCTTTCCTATATGAAAATAAGAATGAGTTAGGACTATATGAATGAGTTGGGACTTCTAGTACTGTGTTGAATGTAAATGTTGGGAGGGCCATCCTGCTCTTATTATCTTAGAAGGAATAGCTTTCACCAGTGTGTATAACAGTAGCAAAAAATTTGTCACATTTAGGCTTTATTGTGTTGAAGTATATGTCTCTTGTAGCTGGTTTCTTTTTAAGTTTTTATAATGAAGGGATGTTGAATTTTTTCCCATGTTTTTCTCCAGCTATTAATATGATCACATAGATTTTGCCCTTCCTTTGTTAATGTGGTATCTCACACTTACTTATCTACATGTGTTAAGTATACTTATATTCCTGGGATAAATCCCTCTTGATCAGGCTGAATCATCTTTTTAAAAATGTTTTAAATTTTAGTTCATTACTACATGTCTGTAGTACATGTTTATATTCCTTGTGGGAAACTGGTACATGTACATAACACATAATTCTTTCTTCCATCCCCTTCCCTTCCAACCCCCTCCACTCATCTCTTAATCCCCTTCTTTTTTTTTTCTTGGTTCATGTTTGCTGTACAGAGTCCTATACATGAAGTTATAGTACAAAGCTACTGCAATTGAAAGACAAAAACAAAAACAAAAAACAATGCGGTGCTGGCACAAAGTTAGACATGAGTATCCCTGGAAAAGAATAGAAGATTCTGAAATAAAACCAAGTATATTCAGCTATTTGATCTCTGGCAAAGAGGCCAAAAACACACACTAGAGGAAAGATAACATTTTTAAGAAATGGTGGTGAGGAAACTGGCTATCCATATCTCTCACCATGTGCTAAATTAAAATCAAAATGGATCAAAGAACTAAATGTTAAACAACCTGCTGGAAGACAAAATATATAAAACTCTTGAAGTGAAAAACATAGGCAAGGACTTTCTCAACAGAACTTCCATTGTACAGAAATCATCTTTTTAATGTGCTTTTAGTTTTGCCAATATTATGTTGAGGATTTTTACACCTATGTTCATCAGGGACATTAGCTTGTAATTTTCTTGTAGAGTTCTGATATCAGGATTTGGTCCAGAGTAGTTCTGACATTATAAAATCAGTTTGGAAGTTTTTCCCCTCTTCAATTTTAAAGATTTTGAGAAGGAATATATAAATGTATGGTAGATTCAACAGGGAAGCCATCAGATCCTGAACTTTCTTTGACAGAATACTTTTTATTATACCTGATTCAGTCTCATTACCTGTTATTAAACCTGCTATTAACAAAGTTTCACTATGTAGTTATTAACAGGCTGTCGTCAGACTTGCTGCAATCTCCTACTTCAGTCTCCCTAGTACTGGGATTACAGGTGTGCACCACCATGCCCTGCCACAGAATCATGTTGTTTAATAGAAATATGGTGAAATAATAATAGAAATAGAAATAATAGAAATCTATTTCTTCCTGATTCAGTTTTGGTAGGATGAATGTTTCTAGGAATATATTCTTTTTTTCTAGATTATCAAACTGGTTGATGTGTACCTGTTCATAGTTGTGTCTTACGATTGTCCTCAGAGTTTAAGGGCAGATGCCTCAGCTTCTTAGATCCTAACAGACCTGACTCAGCCTCCCATTTCAAAACAATCAAGAAGATGAGCAGTGGTGAAAGAATGGAAAGGAGCTTTAGTAGGCTGAGCATTTTCTGGAGGATAAACAGGTTCAAGATTTGTTACTGAAGAGCTGGCTGAAACTTTGGTGTTTTATAGAAAAGAGAAACAAAAAGGCAAGGCTTAGGGGTTTGTGTAGCTGAGTGTTTGCACAGCTGGCAGGGTAAATAATCCTGGTCAAGTCATAGTCTGGTTGGGAGTTATCTTCACTGTTTCTGTAAGACTTTGGGAAAGCATCATTCTTTGAAGGTACAATTTGGTTCTGATCATGAAATGATGCCTCTGCTTACAGGTAGCCTATATTCCCTTCATGAGTTAACTGTTCCCACTTAGGGAGGTAATCTGATCATGGTGTGGTTCACAAGGCTCTGTTTTCACTGGAATCTGAGGCAACTGCAGGTTTATGTCAATGAGCAGAGACTTCTAACCATTGCTCCAAGGAGTCTGGAACTGAACTTTATAAAAGCTGGTAATTGTATGTCCTTGAAAATTGTTTTACTCTTATCTTGTTGTCCTCAGTCTTGAAGGGGGACAAAATGGAAAAATTTAGGGCTAATAGCCTTATATTGCTAGTTTTTAGACAAACATTCCTTAAATTATTAACACACTTATGTGCTGAGCTAAACAGGGATCTCATCTAGTTATAAGGTAATAAAGGAGACATACATAGAATGGAGACAGAGTTGCCAACTTTATCCTGCTTTTAGTTACATACTAGGTACCTGCAGGCCCAGCCTCTGTGTCTCTGTTATAGTACCAATTGTAATTTTTCCTTTTTCATTTCTGACTTTCTTGAATCTTCCTTCTTTTTCTTATTCTAAAGGTTTGGCAATTTTATCTTCTCAAAATAACCAACTTTTAATTTTATTGATATTTTCTATTCTGTATTTCATTTATATCAGTTCTTATATTTGCTACTTCCTTCTTTCTGCTAAGTTTGGGCTTACTTTGTTTATTTTCTAGCTCCTTGAGATATAATGTTGTTATTTGAGACCTTTCTTCTCTTTCTGAAGTAGGTATTCATTGCTGTAAACTAACCTCTAAGAAATGCTTTTGATGTATCCCATAAGTTTTCATATGTTGTGTTTACATTTTCAATTATTTCAAGGTATTTTCAAGTTTCCCTTTTAATATCTTTGACCCATTCAGGGTTTTTTTTTTTGTTGTTGTTGTTTTTTAGACAAGGTTTTGCTATGCCGTTCAGGCTGGCCTGGAACTTACTTTGTAGCCCACGCTGGCCTCGAACTTGCAGCGATCCTCCTACTTCAGTCTCCCTAGTGCTAGGATTACTGCACCACCACACCCTTCCACAGAAGCATGTTGTTTAATTTCCATATACTTCTCAATTTTCGAAGATTCTTCTGATCACTCATTTTATGCTACAGGGATCTGAAAAGATACTCAGTATGATTTCAGTCTTCTTGAATATTCTGAGAATTATTTTGTGAGCTTACATATGATCCTGGAAAATGTCCCATGTACATTTGAGAAGAATGTATATTCTACTGCAGATCTGTTCAGTGCTCAAAGAAGTGTATTGAAGTCACCTGCTATTATTATTGTATGGCAGTCTATGTCTCCCTTCATTAATATTAATATTTGCTTTATGTGCTACAATATTGTATGTATATATACATATATATATGTTATACCATCTTAATAAATTGACACCTTTATATAATGACCTTCTTTATCTCTTCTTACATTTTTTACTTAAAGTCTACTTTGTCTGTGATCAATATACCTACCCTTACTTGCTGTTGGCTTCCATTTCCATGTATCTTTTTCCATCCTTTCTCTTTCATTCTATGTCCTTAAAGTGTGAGTCTCTTGAAGGCAACACATAGTTGAGTCTTGCAGACATATGATTCTAAACAACTAAG
The DNA here is from genome assembly GCF_000276665.1 of Chinchilla lanigera. NCBI lineage: Eukaryota > Metazoa > Chordata > Mammalia > Rodentia > Chinchillidae > Chinchilla > Chinchilla lanigera. Next base: position 20,928,583 of record NW_004955424.1, read on the forward strand.
CATGTGATAACATAGTCCACTAGGTATATGAAAACTTTGAGTTAGGCGTCTGGCCAAGGGTGTAACCAAATGTTATGGGGCCTCAAGCTTATGTAATTTGAGAAATATTTGTTTACAGAATGGAACTTAGAAAAAAAATGGAAGGTAGGTTTTCAAACACTGATCTTCAAGAACCCCAGTGAGTTGCCGCTGCACCTCCCTGACCAGCATGTGAGGCAGGCGGAGCCCCAGGCACCCTCTGGGGCCTCAGTTGCTACTCCCCACACCGCAAGTGTATCTGCGAGTGCTGGACTAAATCCTGGACATCCTCAGGAACCCTGGTGAGCTGCCGCTGTGCCTCCCTGACCAGCATTCAAGTCAGGCAAAGCCCCAGCACCCTCTGGGGCCTCGGTGGCCACTCCCCACACCTCTAGCATGTCTGCAGGTGCTGCGCTCAACCCCGGACATCTTCAGGAACCCTGGTGAGCCACTCCTACAACTCCCCTACTAGTGTGTGAGGCAGGTGGATCTTTGGATACTATCTGGGCCCCAGTGGCCACTCCTAGCACAACCTGCACCTGACTGGAAACTCAGCCAAAACCCAGAGTCAGGGGCCTCCGGGACTCTACCTTCACCCCTCCCCTGCTGGCAAGGAAACTGGGCTCGGGCCTCGGCAATATCTGAAGCCTCAGTAACCACAACCTGCATCCCTCCCTACTGTTGTGGAAGCTGGGCTGAACCCCAGGTAGCTTCAGGAACTTCAGTGAGCTTATCCCACTCCTCCCTGACACACCTGGGAGCCAACTGAATGCAAGAAAGTTTCAGGAGCATCTGGGACACCACCTTGCCACCACACACCAGCACAGGAGCCACACTGAGCATGGGGATCTTCGGACACTCATCCTGACACTTACACACAATTGGGAGAGTGAGGCTGCACTCCAAGGAACCTCTGGATCTTCAAAAACGACAAAACAAAGGATCAAAATGCAACACAGAAGAGCCTGGAAGTCATACACCTGAAATTTCTGAAATGATAGCAACTCAAGTAAAGAAACAACTCCATCAGGCCATAGAAGACATCAGAGCAGAAATACTCTCTCAGGTAAAAAAAAAGAAATGACAACAATAATGAAAGAATTGTTCAGCACATCCAAAGAAGACATTGATAAGAAAATAGAAGAGCATGGACAACTCATGGAAACCTTGAGTGAACAATATAGAAAAGAACTAGAATACATGAAACAGATTCAAAGAGATATCCAGGAAATTAAGAATTCCATTGAAAGCTGGCAAAACCACCTGAACGAAGCTGAAGATAGACTGTCAGACCTTGAAGACAGCATTGCTGAGAATCACCGTGAAAGGAAGGATCTTGTAAAAACAACAGGGAAGCAGGAAATAACAATTAAACAACTGCAAGACAAAGCAAAGAAAAACAATGTCAGATTAATAGGTATCAATGAAACAGCAGGTATCAACACAAATGACATAAAATAAGTATTTGCAGAAATAATAGCACAAATTTTCCCAGGCATGGAAAAAGAATCGGACATACAGATAAGTGCAGCATATAGAACTCCAGTTAATTATAACCAAAATAAATCTACACCCAGATATATAGTGGTCAAGATCCCAGAAATTCAAGAAAAGATCGGAATATTAAAAGCTGCTATAGAAAAGAAACAGATCAGCTATAAAAGAAAGCCTATCAGAATCAGCATATATCAATTAATGTGATACACCATATCAGTGGAGCCAAAGACAAAAACCACATAATCATCTCAATAGATGCAGAAAAAGCTTTTGACAGAGTCTGACACACATTCAGAAAATAGGAATAGATGGTTTTTACCTCAATCTGATCAAAGTCATCTATGACAAAGCAACAGCCAACATCATACTAAATGGATAAAAACTAAAAGCTTTCACTTTAAAGTCAAGAACAAGACAAGGATGTCCACTGTCACCACTCCTACTCAACATAGTTCTGGAAGATTAGCCAGAGCAATTAGACAAGAGAGAGAAATGAAAGGAATAAGGATAGGAAAGGAAGAAGTAACTGTCACTATTTGCAGTTGACATGACACTTTACATGAAGAGCCCCAAAACTCCACCAGAACACTCCTTGAACTAATCAACAAATTCAGTAGTGTAGCTAGATACAAAGTCAACACTCAAAAATCAATAGCATTCCTATACACAAACAACAAACAGACTGAGAGAGAAATTAAGGAAACCATACCTTCCACAATAGCATCAAAGAAATTGAAATATTTAGGAATCAACCTAACAAAAGAAGTAAAAGATCTGTTCAATGAAAACTGTAGCACTCTGAAAAAAAGAAATCAAAGAGGACTTCAATAAATGGAAAAATATTCCTTGCTCATGGATAGGAAGAACAAACATTGTGAAAATGGCCAAACTCTCAAAATTGTTGTACAGATTCAATGCAATTCCTATTAAAATACCATTAGCATACCTTACAGACCTAGAAAAAACATTCCTAAAATTCATCTGGAACCAGAAAAGACCCAGAATAGCAAAAGCAATCCTGGGCAACAAAGACAAATCAGGTGGAATCACATTCCCTGACCTGAAACTATACTACAAAGCCACTGTAACAAAATCAGCATAGTACTGGCTAAAAAACAGACCTGAGGATCAATGGAACAGACTCGAAGAAACAGCCAATACAACAAACACACTCAGCCCCCTCATCTTCAACAAAGGGGCCAAATCAGCTCACTGAAAGAAAGATAACCTCTTCAATTAATAGTGCTGGAAAAAGTGGCTTGCCATTTGCCAATGACTGAAAATAGACCCATGTCTATCACCATGCTCCAAACTAAACTCAAAATGGATCACAGATCTCAATATTAAAACAGAGACACTAAATCTGTTGGAAGAGAAAGTAGGTAAAAATGTTGAAGAGAGGGGTAGGTAGAGAGTTCATGAACAACAACCAAACCGCATGTAAAATACTCCAAAGAATCAATAACTGGGATCTCATCTTACTAAAAAGTTTTTGCACATCTAAAGAAATCACCAGCAAAGTAAAAAGAACACCCACAAATTGTGAAAAAGTTTTACCCAGCTCCACCTTGGACAAAGGTCTTCTATCTAGAACATATAAAGAATTAAAAAACATCAACCTCCCCAAGTTCAAAGACTGAATCCTAAAATGGGCATCTGAGATAAATATACATTTCTCAGATAAAGACATACAAATGGCAAATAAATACGTGAGAAAATGTTCAACATCATTACTCATTTGAGACATGCAAATTAAAACAACATTGAGATTTCATCTCACCCTAGTAAGAATGGCTATCATTAAGAAATCAACCAATAACAAATGCTGGTGAGGCTGTGGAGAAATAGGAACTCTCCTCCACTGCTGGTGAGAATGCAGACTGGTGAAACCACTGTGGAAATCAGTTTGAAGATTCCTCAGCAAACTAGGTCTAGAGGTCCCATTCAACCCAGCTATTCCACTTCTAGGTATTTTCCTAGAAGATCTGAAAACATCATATCACAGCAATATATGTGCACCCATGTTCATAACAGCACAATTTGTAATTGCCAAATTGTGGAAACAAGCCAAATGTCCATCCGCTGGAGATTGGATAAAAAAAATTGTAGTACTTTTATATAATGGAATATTACTCAGCTATAAAGAAAGATAATCTCAAGGCTTTTATAGGTAAATGGTAACAACTAGGGACCATACTCATAAGTGAAATAAATCAGACCTGCATATGTAAGCAATGTATTGTCTCACTAGTGTAAGAACTTGAAAGAGTGAATAAAAACTAGGAGATATGATAAACATTGTGTAACGAAAGGAAACTGGTCAAAAGTAAAGAGCATCTGGGAGGAGGGAAAAGAGAAAAGAAAGAAGGCTAAAATCATGTATATATGTATATACAGAAAAGCTAACATAATTGTACTACTGACTTCTATCACTTTATTGAAAGGATTAGTTAATGATATTTTGATCAAACTTGCGTGTCTATATTTGTTTTCCTGAGTAACCGCTTTGAAGTTATCAATATGTAATACAACATCCATTGTTAATTCCCTGTCACCTTGTTTGTAATTCAGTATTGCTTGTACTGTTCTTATGTTACTTTGTAAATGGTTGTCTGTCTCTTAATATTTTTTCGTTCTTTTACTTCTGGAAAAAAAAAGAATTAAAAGGGTGAAATCACTACAGATTCTGTAGAAATTCAGATCATCAATACCTGCTTTGAAAATCTTTACTCTCATAGGATGGAAAACAAAGAGGAAATGAACAGATTTCTAAATACATATGAATTACCAAAGCTGAAGAAGATATAAAAATCTTGAATAACTCAATATCAGACAGTGAAATTAACAATATAATAAAAAACTTACCAGCGAAGAAAAGCCCAGGTCCTGATGGATTCACAGCTGAATTCTACAAGAAATTTAGAGAAGATCTAACACGAGTTCTTCTCAAACTCTTTAATGAAATTGAGAGGGAAGGAATTGTCCCCAACTCATTCCTGGAGGCAAGTATTATCCTGATACCAAAACCAGACAAAGACCCCAACAAAAAAGAGAACTACAGGCCAATCTCCCTAATAAATATAGAGACAAAAATTCTCAATAATATAATAGCAAACAGAATGCAACAAATCATCAAGAAGATTATACACCACGACCAAGTGGGATTCATCCCAAGAATGCAAAGATGGTTCAATATATGCAAATCAATTAATGTAATACACCTTGTCAATAGAGCCAAAGGCAAAAATCACATGATCATCTCCATCAATGCAGAAAAAACCTACGATAAAGTCCAAGACTCATTCATGATAAAAGCTCTACACAAAATAGGAATAGATAGCCTTTACCTCAATCTGATCAAAGCCATCTATGATAAACCAATGGCTAACATCATACTAAATGGTCAAAAAATTGAAAGCTTCCACTTTAAAATCAGAACAAGACAAGGATGTCCACTGTCACCACTCCTATTCAGAATTCCTAGTTCTGGAAATATTAGCTACAGCAATTAGGCAATACAGAGAAATAAAAGGAATAAGGATAGGAAAGGAAGAAGTGAAATTACCATTATTCACAGATGACATGGTACACTACATAGAAGACCCCCAAAACTCCACCAACATGCTTATGGATTTAATAACCATATTCAGTAGCATAGGTGGATATAAAATTAACACTCAAAAATCAATAGCATTGGGGCTGGGGATTTAGCTCAGTGGCACAGCACCTGCCTGGCAAGCGCAAGGTCATGCACAAGCAACAAACAGACTGAGAGAGAAATTACGGAAACCATACCTTTTACAATAGCATCTAAAAAGATTAAATACTTAGGAATCAATCTAACAAAAGAAGTAGAAGATCTTTACAGTGGAAACTATAGTGCTCTGAAAAAAAGAAATAGAAGAGGTTATCAGAAAATGGAAAGATATTCCTTGCTCATGCATAGGAAGAACTAACCTTGTGAAAATGACCATACTCCCAAAATTGTTGTACAGATTCAATGCAATCCCAATTAAAATACCATTAGTATACCTCACAGGTCTAAAGAAAACATTCCTAGAACTCATCTGGAATCAGAAGAGGCCTAGAATAGCAAAAGCAATCCTAGGAAACAAAGGAAAGACAGGAGGAATTAAATTCCTGACTTGAAATTATATTACAAAGCAACTGTGAGAAAATCAGCATGGTACTAGCACAAAAACAGACCTGAAGATCAATGGAACAAATTATAAGATACAGACACAGCGACAAATACACTCAGTCACCTTATCTTTGACAAAGGGGCCAAACATGTTCACTGGAAGAAAGATAGCCTCTTTAATAAATGTGCTGGAAAAACTGGCTTTCCATATGCCCAAGACTGAAACTAGACCCATGTCTTCCACCATGCACTAAAGCAAAGTCAAAATGGATCAAATATCTAAATATTAAAAAGAGAAACATTAAATTTATTGGAAGAGAAAGTAGGTAAAAATCTTGAAAACATGGGGGTAGGCAGAGAGTTCATGAACAGAAACCAAACCGCAGGGGAAATCTTCAAAGAATCAACAACTGGGATCTCACCTTACTGAAAGGTTTTTGCACATCTAAAGAAATCACCAAGAGAGTAAAAAGAAAACCCATGAATTGGGAAAAAATTTTAGCCAACTGCCCTCAGACAAAGAACTTCTATCTAGAACATAGAAAGAATTAAAAAAAAAAAATCAGGCCCCTTAAATTCAAAGACCCAATCCAAAAATGGGCATCTGAGATGAATGCACACTTCTCAAATGAAGAGATACTAATGGCAAATAAATACATGAAAAAATGTTTCAAGAAATGCAAATTAAAATAACACTGAGATTCCATCTCACCCCAGAAAGAATGGCTATCATCAAGAAATGAACCAATAACAAATACTGGAGAGGCTGTGGGGAGAAAGGAACCCTACTCCACTGCTGGCGGGAGTGTAGATTGGTGAAACCACCGTGGAAATCAGTTTGGAGATTCCTCACAAAAGTAGGATTGGAAGTCCCACTTAACCCAGCTATTCCCCTTCTGGATATTTTTCCAGAAGAACTAAAAGCATCATACCGCAGCAATATATGTGCACCCATGTTTATAGGAGCACAATTTGTCAAGGCTATATCTTGGAAACAACCCAAGGGCCCATCAACTGAGGAATGGATAAAAAAGATCTGGTTTTTTTATATAATGGAGTATTACTCAGCTAAGAAAGAAGATAAACTCAAGGCTTTTGTAGATAAATCAATGCAACTAGAGACCATACTCATAAGTGAAATAAATCGGACCCACATGTATAAACATCATATTGTCTCCCTGGTGTAGGAACCTGAAAGAATAAGTAAAACTCAAAACGTACAGTAGATGGTAAGAAAAGGAAAGAAATTGCTCAAAGCAAAGAATGACTGGGATGAGGGAAAGAAGAAAAAAGAAAGAAAGAAGGCAAAATATTTAGATATAATATAGATATAGATACATGAATAGCTGGGATAACTGCACTGCTGATGTATGATGGTATATTGAAAGGAACAGTTAATGCTTAAAATTTTTTATGTTCTGACGAATTTTGCATGCTTATATCTGGTAATCTGAGCAACTGATTGGAAGACAAAAATATGCAATGGAATAACCTTGGTGAATTCCTACCATCTTGTCTAGTGAAACTCTGTAGTATGTCTAATGTTTTATCTAAAAACTATTTTTTATTCTCTTTAATTGCTTGAACAATCTTCCTTTCTTCTGGTAATCTGAGCAACGCAGTTGAAGATAGCAATATGTAATATAACAACCATGGTTAATTCCTTTCATTTTGTTTTGAAACCCTGCATCACTTTTAACGTTCTTGCTTTCTTTCATTTATGTTTGTGATGTTGGTATGCTGCTATTGTTCTTTTTTTTTCCCCGCATTTACTACTTCCTTTAAAATAAAAAAAAAGTTTAGGTATAAGTAAAAAATAATAAATTTTAACCTTCATTAGCTTTATGGTATATTTACCTCTACATCTGGAACATGATAAATATTCTATAATTGGCCAGGTCTTGTGCACAGACTTATAATCCCAACACTCAGGAAGCTGAAGGATTGCCAAAAAGTCAAGGCCAGTCTGGGCTACATAATATGTTCAAGACCAGCCTAAACTACACAGCAGGACCCTATCTCCAAACAAAACAAAACAAGAAATTCTATGTAGTTATTTATTGAAGGATTTTTTAACTAATAAATATCAGTTAAATTTGAAGTTGTGGTGAATATGACTATAATGGTAGCTTCCTGCTTTCAGTCTCTTTAAGGTAATATGACTTAACAGTACTTAGCCTTAGTCTCCATCAGCTTTACTTCATGTCTTTATTTCATGAATGTGCTAATCTACCCAGGTAAAGAACCTGCAAACGAAATATACATCCATGATTTTTAGTGTCTTGACTTATTGAGATATAGTCATTTCTCAGAGGTCTATGAGCACATTTTATTGTATAAATCCAAAATTTAAACTAGCTTCCAAAACTAAAATGATCCAAAAGTTAAAAAACAAATGATATGGTCCTAAATATTCATGAACTCTGTCAGACTGAGAAGCTTGAAATTATGATTATTCTCTACTGCATGTTGCTGATGCCTCGTTCAGATAAATGAAAAGTGAGGAATCTTCTAAATGATCATCATGTAAAGATTGTATAGAATGTTTCCAAAAAGAAAGTAAAAAATAAAAACCTTCATGGGAGTAATAGAATCCATTTAAGAACTGCTGAGGTTTATCCTCTTCAAATTAACCCCAACTCCCTGTAACAATTTTTAAAAATAAAGGGGAGAAATCACGCATTCATGGAGAATAAGAAAGTAAGACGTAATTTATTCCAGAAATAATTTGTGGGATGCAAGTGGTGGTTTTATAACCAACCCTCACAACACCACTAAACAAAATGTTTACAGTAAGACCCAGAAGTAAAACCATGCATATATGGATATTTTTTCCTTTGCTTTATCCTTGTATACCAGTGCTATATAGTCTTAATATTAACTAGAGTAAATCTTGGATATTCTTTACCATTTGTTTTGAGATGAATTTTAAGACCAGACTCCCAAGTTCCATGAGAAATACTGAAAGGGTTTTGGTTAAAGTTCCACTGAGTTATACAGATTATTTGGGGGCTAGAACTGATATTTTTTTAATGCAGTCTTCCTGGCCATAGCAGGTCTGTTATGGATGGTATGTAGATCTCCCCGCAAGCTTCATGCCATCCGAGGTGGGGCTTTTTAGAGGTAGGTGACCTAGGTTGTGCGTTGCTGGGATTAAATGTGTGTGATTATTAAATTCATTTACTGATGAGTTTAACATAATTCTGGGTGTGTATAATGGGAAGGCTCCCAAAGGTTGGAAGTGTGGATGGGATACAAGGGAGAGGCAGGTTGGCTGCTGCTGCTTTTGCTGTTTTGTTGCTGCTGCTCGCTGCTTCACTGTCTCCTGCCTGCTTCCCATGGACTATTTCTACTCTGTGATGCCCCTCTGCCATTCCACCCTGCCTTGGAGCTAGCTGACGATGGACTGAAACCTCTGTAAACTGTGAACTGAAGTAAATCTTTCCTCCTTTAATTTTGGGTGTCAGGTATTGTGTCTCAGCAACGAGAAAAGTAAGACAGGGTCGATGTCTGTATTTTAATCAAGTGTTAATTTATATCCTTCAACAAAGGTTGATAATTTCTTTTGAGGTGTATTTCATGTCTTTTGCTTAGTTTCAATGAAGAAGCCGATATATATTTCACTAAGTAACAGAAAACAGAAAAAGCCACACTTATAAGGCTAGAGAACCTTGATTCCAAATAAGGGCAGTCGAAGTTAAAAAAAAAAAAAATCACATAGTATATTTAATGTGTAGATGCAAAGATCTTAAATATTAGTAAATTGACCTGAAATATTAGCAAATTATGTTTTTTATTAATAATTTCTTTAAGGAATATAAGCATCTGTTATGAAAGTACCATATCACCTGAACTAAAAGCAGAAAGCCACAAGATTGTTTTATTTGATATATATTTAAGTTGCTTCTAGCTTTTCTTTTTTTTTTTTTTTTTTTGAGACAGGGTCTCACGGTGTATTTTCAGGCTGGCCTTGAACTCACTGTGTAGCCTAACCTGGCCTCAAACCCATGGCAATCCTCCTGCCTCAGCCTCCCAGTGTTACGATTATAGTCATGCACCACCACACCCAGCCAAGCTTTTCATTCTTGTAAGCAATGCTTTAAGCCCTAATCTTCTACATACATTATCTATCATTTTCTTAGGAAGATTTTTCCAAAAGAATATATGAAGTTTAAACTCTGATATATTGTTAAATATGGGCCCAGCAAACTTTCTTTGTAAAGGGCCAACAAATATTATAGGCTTATGGGCCAAGAGACAAAACTGAGATTATTATGTAGGTACATATATAACGAGAGAAAACAGATTTCCATAAATCTTTATTGATGAAATAAAAATATGATAAAATTGAGCACATTGATACAATTTTTTGCCTACAAAAATGAATTGAATTCTTTTGGGAGACATAACATTAGTGTTCCCTGTCATCCAAATCTATTGCATTACATGTTGATTGTTAATGCTCATCTACAATGAGATTTTCCATATTTCACCTTTGCAAATGTCTTTCCACATACAGTACATAGGTACTGCCAAACACTGATATCAATCCATGAGCATATGGTTTTATTTGAGCATATTCACAGATTGGAAGGCATTTTTAGAATTCTATTAACTAAAAGGCTAGAATGCCTTTTAGCATGTCATTACATTGCAAATCACTTCCAATTAAAGTTCCTCAATTGCAGTTTAATGGATTTTGGAATATGGAAATTTCCTTTGCACATGCATAGAGGTCTGAAAAGTACTGCCATAGTTTGAAATTAGAAAATATATTGTGAGGAATTTGTGTAGGAATGGAAATACCACTTTTTTTTTTAACTTTTGACAGTGCAGGCCTGACGTTACTTGCAATTCAAACAATGTTAGCTCTCACTGAAATGACTTTATCACAGTGTTTCACATATAAGTCTCACATGAAAGCACTGTTTTACCTTGTAATTTTAGCTTGAGACGTTTTCAAGTATGCAGTGAACGCCATTCAGAAAGCAGTAGTTGAGTGCAGTTCTTCCAGCCATTTAGAAACATAGAAAATTATTCTTGAAGACTGTGCAAACATATTTCAGATATTACCCATTGATCATAGCTTGTAGACCCCTGCTTTATAAAGTTTTAACCATTGTCTGATAGTGTAAGAACCTGAAAGAGTGAATAAAAACTAGGAGGTACGACAGACATTGTGAAACGAAAGGAAAATGCTCAAAAGTACAGGGCAACTGGGGTGTGGAAAAAGAGCAGGGAAAGAAGGCGAAATTATTTATGTGTGTATATACAGGATAGCTAACATAGTTGTACGACTGTCTTCTATTGCTTTACTGAAAGTAACAGTTAATGATTACTTGTTTGATCAATATTGCATGTCTCTATTTGTTTTCCTGAGAAACCACTTTGAAGATATCAATATGTAATACAAAAACCATTGTTAATTTCCTACCACTTTGCCTGCAGCTCTGTATTGTTTGTATTGTTCTTAAGCTATTTTGTAAGTGGATGTCTGTCTGTTAATATATTTTCCTTCTTTTACTTTTAAAATAAATTTTAAAACAAGTTTTAACCAGTAATTTTCCCAGTAAATTTGCTGTTTGCCCAAAGTTTTGTAACCCATAAACATTTATTTAACCAAAGAGCTTTTAAAAACAACCAATTTGAATGGGAATTGTCCTTACATACTCTGTGTTATGTACTATAATCATTACACACTGTATACATGTGTTGAGTTGTCACACTGTGTTCCCAAAATTAAAAATGACATTTTTCAATTTATACATATTTGAATAACAAGGTGAAACATCTTTTTTGTTTGTTTGTTTTTGTTTTTGTTTTTGTTTTTGGATTTTCTCCGGTACCAGGAACCGAACTCACGACCTTGCACTTGCCAGGCAGGCACTTTGCCACTGAGCTAAATCCCCAGCCCCTAAACATCTTTTTCTTATTATAAGCCACTTAAATTTATTTCTTCATTGTAAACTAACTTTTGATATTTTTTTCATTTTTATCACAGTGAAATTTTCATTTCAATAATCATTCTGCAGATCACAAAGATTTTAAGCCCTTTTTAAATGACTGTACCTCCTTAGTCAGTATTATTCCACTGTCTTATCCCTCATATCCAAAACTCCTTCCATTCAAAAGACCTACTGTTGCCTGACAAAGCTATGGAAGGTTTCTCAAACTTCTCTGTGTATATGTGCCAGATACCAGTCATTCTGTGTTGCCTTTGTCCTTTTCACCTGTTAGTCTAATTCTCACTCATCCCTCAAGGCTCAGACCAAGCACAAGTTCCTCCTCTTTGGCTCCAGCCTTTACAAATACCTGCCATTAGATCAATCACACCTTTATATAATTAAGTATTGGTTTATAATAGTCTGTCTCCACTGGACTGAACTCTTGAGACTTGTATTTGGTGAGTATATTCAGAACAGTGCCCAATACTTATCAGGTACTAATTATTTATTAACTGCGTGAGTTTAAAATACTAGCATTATTGATAAAATTAACAAATATGTTCCAGATACATAAAAATAAAAAGCATTTTGTGTAATACTACTTGTATAGTGCTTTTTACTTTAACATAGTACCACATACAATTGAATTTTGAAGAAGTACCCTCAGCATCATATACACTGGTGCATGCTCAGGTAGCTGAGGCAGGAGAATCAAGGCACTGAACCCAGGAGTTCAAGATCAGCCTGGACAACTCAGCAAGACCCTGATACAAAAAAAATAAAAAAATAAAAAATAAAAAAAATAGTGAAGAGGATCCTCAAATATTAAATCATCACCAAATAAAATAATAATTAAGGTTTTTATTCCCTGATAAAACTGAGGATGTCATTTATTAAAATGTGTTTTTTATTTTAAGGGGTAAAATAATTTATTTAACTGCCTTTAGTTATAGTTCTGGTCTCTAGTTAAGAAAAATTTATTTGTACTGGGAAAGAAAACTGAAAATTTAAAAATACAAAAAAGAATAGTCATTGGGCCATGTCCATTTTCTAATCTGAACTGTAAGTTTCTTCCTTTCAAAATCTCCTTTGTAACTTGACTAACATTTATTTTGGGTTAATTTTTATTTTGCTTTATTCCCCAAGGATATCCATTACCTTGCCCTAGATAAGGGTGAATTGGCACTAGCCGAAGTGGCAAGGAAAAAAGCGAGTGACATTGATGAAGAATCAGTAACCTCTGGAGTTGGTAATGCTTTTTTTTAAGTGCTTTTTGTTTTAACCAATATTTATTTTCATTTCTATTTATGTTTGTAGCCTATGGTTGATTAATCTGAATTACATTCTTTGTAAAGAAAGTATCCTTTACGAAGAATTATTAAATTTGAAAATAGCATAATATTGATAAACACAGTATAACTATGTGAAAATTAATAATCAGTGATTACTATAGTCACTATTAACAAAAAGTAAAAAGATATTGCTCTTTTGATAAGATTTTAGGGAAAAGAGTTTTATCGTCAGTGTATTATTAACCAACATAGAAATTTGTATAACCCCTTATTTATACATACATGTCATATCTTAAAAGAATTTTCTCCTGTATCAGAGTAGTTCACATGGGATTTCAGGTTTGATGGATGATTTTTTTTGTTTAGAAACTGCTAACTTTTACAGTTTAGTATTCCAAAAAATATATCAGAAGCCAAGTTTGAGTCTAAAGATCCATTTAAACTTTACAATATAGAAAAATAAAAATTTTAAAATATACTGTAAACATTAACTTCTTTTCCCTTTTTGGTACTGAAGATTAAATCGAGGGGCACTCTACTACTAAATTACATCCCCAGCTCTTTCTGGTTTTTTAGGCAAGATCTCAAAAAATTGCCTGGGCCAGCCTGAATTTGTAATCCTTCTACCTCAGCCTCACAAGTAGCTAGGGTTATAGGTGTGCACCACCACAGTCCAGCAGAACTTTTTTTTTTCTAAACTCAGTTTATCTACTGTCACTAAATCTGGCAGTATTAAGACTTGAACATCACAATTTCTCTCCTTTCTGGCATCTCTTACTCCTAGATTATATAAACAGTCCTCAAGATTATAATAGAATTCATTTCATTTCTCTGTGGATTCCTATAAAACAAGAGGTTTTAATCCCTTTATGCTTAGTGTTCCACTTTTGGAATGCACATAACAATGGAACATAATAATTTTTTTTCTTTTCAAATTCTTGTTACTTGAATTTCTATGTAACATATATGAAATTTGTGCAAAAATTTTAAAAATTGCAATCTTCAGCATAAATGGGTTGATAAAATTCCCATATTGTAAGAGCTTAAAAATATTATAGTGAACTTCTCCACTGATAGGTCATTTTATGCTTTGTCTTTGTGATGTCGTTTACAGCCAAAGGGACTAACTGGCTTCTCTGACATCACATCATAGGTTACAGTTTTCAAGATGATTTCAAAAGGGACTCAAAGCCATATTACTAGGATAAACCTAAACCTAAATATCAGATTGACAGTTATTATCAGTAACAGAATTCCATTCTTCTTCCCCACCCTTAGAAAGTTGCATATGGAACCCATTAGAATACCTTTACTTGGCCTGTCACTATACTGTTTCTTGTTTGTTGTGATTTGGGGCTTATTACAAGGGGAACAATATAATACAGGACATGTATTTTATAAGATTATTTATAATAGTCACCCAAAGAATCATATACAAGAGAGTGCAGAAAATTTGTCCACATGCTAAAGACCAAAGAATCCAGCTGAGGGCCTGGATTCCATGATAATGTCCTGCATGAGTTCATCTGAAGACCTAGAGCCCATAACAATGCCTCCCATGAGCCCAGCTAGAGGCCTAGAGCCCATTACAATATCTCATGGATCTGCACTGGGAAGGCCCAAAGGTCAGTGGTGGAAGCTAGAAAGTCTGTGCCAGCGGGATGAACAATCTGTGCTAGCAGGCTGAGGGATGTGCATTGGAGCCAGGAAGCGATGCTCAAAATAAGAACCAGAGCTCCCCCCGAAAAGTACCACAGCCATCCTCCACAACAGTGTGGTCCTGAGCTTTTCCAATGATCAGGACAGCCAGGTTCCCATCAGGAAAGCCAACGTGACAAGCCTCTCCAGGAGACTGCACAGTGTACCATCTTCCCCTTTGGAGCCAGAAAGCGATGCTCAGAGTGAGGACTAGAGCTCCCCCAAAGTGAACGGAAGCCATTCTCAGAAACAACAAGGTCTGGAGCTCCTTGGAGGATGAAAACAGCCAAGTTCCTCAGGAAAGCCAGCATGGCAGGCTCCTCCAAGAAAACCAACAGCTCTTTACAGCTTCTCTCCACTTCCAGCAGGCTCCCAACAGCTTCTACCAGCTCCCAACAGCCTTCCTCGGTTCCCAACAGCCTAACTTCTCCAGTTCTGCCTCTTATGCTGCTGGCAACAGTCCCCAGGTGGGCCTCCCACACCCAGCACCACACTTACTCAGTTCAGCTGGAAGTTATAAGTTGAGCACCAGTTGTCAATCCACCACCTTGTTACTAAGACTATGATGTGCCTCAATAACAATATTAATATCTAGTATTTACTAAATGTTCACTGTGGGACAGACACTTTTAAATTACAGATATCAACTAATTTTATCCTCATAACAACTCTATGTTGCAGGTACAATTTATATTTGTAATGAGAAGTTACTGTTAAGTAAATGATGAAACCATGTTAATAGGAATTGTGATATTATATAATGGGGACTTAAAAAAAAAAGACTCCATTCCTCTCTTTTTAATCACTTAGGAAAACACAGCAAGCGGTTAATTCCACATAACTTTCTAGGAATTTTCCTTAGTTGTCCCTGCTTGCCTTTTCCATCAGGATATCAAATATAATGAAATCTATCTTTGAATTTTAAAGCTATTTAAAGGTACTAAGGGAGAAAGGAAATGTGAAGAAATTACCATGAAACTTCAGAAAAATGAAGAAGTCTTGCGCCCCTCTAGGGCAGGTTACTGTGGCCAAGTGATGATTCCTAGCCAGAAAGCTCTACGTTCCTCCTTTGAGCTCTGTCTCATTTTTGGCAAATATGTTTTTCCTGAAACCCTGTGACTCCCCTTTTCTAAGGCTATGACCCAAATTCTTGTCCCTTGATAAAGATATCACTCAGTAATATCAATAGCTAAAAACAGATGAACTTAAATGAATACAATATTTACTCCACTTTTGTTCTAGAAGACTGGGTGACTCTCAGCCATGATTCCAAATGGAGTTTAGGGAACAACCTCTAATTTCCTCATCATAGCCTATGCTCTCTTTTTCATTACACCCCATATCATCTGGGGAATGCTAATTTTTCTCATATTCCATCAATTTAATTCACTGTCCTCTCAAACTTTTCCCAAAGCAGAAAGTGATTAAATTTTTGGCTTTCAAAGGTGCTCTTTGATGCAAGCAAAGGCTAAACTGGATATCAAGAATACTTTAGTTCAGTCTACATGGGAGAATCTGTTAAAAAAAGGTACTACATATAGTAGCTGTCAACACAGTTAAAAGCAAGTGTTGCCAAAGGAAAAGCTGAAAGATAATCTAAATAATTTGGTAATTTTTTAAAAAAACTTTTTGTTAAATTATAACATACATACTTAAAAATGCACAAATCATAAAGATATGACCCAGTGAACTTCCATCCACAAAGGCAACACATGTGGTAGCCAGTATCTAAGCCAAGTAATGTATATTACCAGGACCCCAGAAGTCCTTTTGTATCCCCTTCAAAATACTATACCCCCATCTTACCTATCCAGACTTTGTAACACTTTATTTCAAGCTTTTGATAATATAATGATAAGAATTGAGTTCATCAATACAATGACTGTGAAAATCTTTCATATTGTTGCAGGTAGTTGTAATTCTTTTTTTTTTTCCTTTTATTTTTGGTGCTGGGGATCAAGCTTGCTTATGCTAAGAATATGCTGTACCACTAAGCTATACCTCCAGCCTGTGTTTAACTCTTTCATTCTTATTGTTGTGTAACAGTATTTTGTGTAACAGTATTCCAATATATGAATATACTACAATTTTATTTTTTCTATTTGAATGGATTCTGGCAAATTTCTGTTTTTAATGTAATATGTGAAATAAATTACATACGCTATTATGTATGCAAGGTATATACATTTATATTTAGTTGTCTAAGTTTTTAATTATTTGTTTCCCATTTTGGCAGCCCTGTTTTTTTTTAAATATTGCCCATTTATGCAGGATATAGTCTATAAAGTGTATACTTGTCAAACATGCTAACTTTTATAAATCTTGATAAGGGGAAAATTTGTAATCAAGTTTGATGTAACATGTATATGTTTAATGCCTATAAAATTAAGCTTTGTAAATAATTGGTACAGCAGTAAGATATTTAAAATAGACTATTCTATTTCTCGCTTGCGTGTCAGTACTAAATGCAAATTTTTATTGTATTGCTTAATAAATAAAAGAGGTAGAGCTCAGGTTAAAAAAAATGCATGCAGTGAGATTATGGGTGTAAAATCATTTTGAAAAAGACACAAATACCGTAAGCCAAAGGCAAAGGCTGACTTTTTTTTTTTTGAGACAAGGTCTCGCTATGTAGTGCAGGCTGGCCTTGAACTTGCTTATGTAGCCAAGGCTACTCTTGAATTCACAGTGATCCTCCTGCCTCAGCCTCCTCCTGCCACAGCCTCCTGAGTGCTGAGATTACACGCATGTGCCATCACACCTGGCTAAAAGTTAGTATTTCTATTATGGTATAATCAGTATGTAGGTTAAGGCGGTACAAATTTTGTTGACCTAAATTGAGTGCTTGGTGATGTTTGTTTGTTTTTGTTTGTTTGTTTGTCTTTTTGAGACAGGGTTTCATTATGTGGTTCATGGTGGCCTTGAGCTTGTTTATGTAGCCCAGGCTGACCTTGAACTCAAGGTGATCCTCTTGCCTGAACCTCCCAAGTGCTGGGATTATAGCCATGCACCACCACACCTGGCTGCTTGGTGATTTGTAAGCTACTTGGTTATTTCAGTTTTTCTTTTCTCTAATAACCTAATTTGTAGGTAATTTGTACATTATGTCATGTTAAATTTCATAAATGTTCTTTTAAAGGTTTACAAAATAGCTGGGGTTGGAGGCTTCTAGCTGTTCTGTGACAAAAATTCTGAGGATAGACTTTGGCAGCAGACTTATTACTAACAGTTGCAAGACCAAGGGCAAGTAACTTACCTTTCCTGTGCCTCACTTTCTTCATCCTTAAATGGAAGTGATACATTAGTACCTGTATTATGGATTATTATGGGATTAACTTAATTTATTCTTTGCATAGTAACTGGTAAACAATAATGGTTAGCTATTAATAGTGCCTTTATATAGTATGTATTTTTAGTAATAAACATTCTTGAGTGGTAAGGTATACTATTATGAAATATAAACTTTGTTTCTTCTTTATTATACCTTAATTTAATTCCTACATGTTTAAATTTCAGAATTCTTTATTAAATATGGAATTTAATAAGTCTTTTAAAGTGGCAGAAAAGTTGTAAGAAAGGACATCCAATGAGATTTTCCTATTCATAATCCTTCCACCTCAGTCTTTGAAGTTGCTTGGGATACAGGTGACCATCAACATGCCCAGCTAAGATTTTCATTTAAAGAAGAATATATTTTTATAATAGAGTCATTTCATTTCCGGTTTAAGCATAGGAAGTAAAATTGATATCAGTCTCTAGTGCAGTACAAGCTATAAAGTCTATCCTCTTGCATTTTCATCCTTGGCCAAGGCTACATGAGCTTCACTGGTGATGTACCAGCAGTGCTATAATGCCAATGATGTGTTAGTTATAAACTATTACAGACTGCCATAAAACAAGAGACCATAAAACAGAATAAAAAAAGGATTTAATTTAGCACTCACACACAGGATTATCAAAATATACAGTGATTATTTACATACTTCATTACACTAAAAGACACATTGCCATTAATTTCTCTCCAAATACTTCCCTTCACTTCAAACATACTATCCCATTGTTCTTGCAACTTCCTGAAGAAGTTCTGGAAGTCCTTCCATGGGCATCTTTAGAAGATATGATAAAAAATATATATATATGGTGATTGTGCTCCCAAGTACCACTCAGTGGAAAGGCAAACTCATAAAAACATAGTGTGCCTCATCCACTTTATTCACTGGATCTGGCACCATGTGGCATCTGGTTTTTCCCCAAAGTCAGATGACCATGACAGGTAAATGTTTTGACATCAAGGCAGCTTCAACAGTGCAACTAAAGACACTCAAGAAAGAGGACTTCCAGAACTGCTTCAAAAAGTGGCAGTAATGATGAGATAAACGTTTAAAGTGAGGAGGAATTTTGAGCGGGATTAATGGCAATGTGTCTTTTATTATAATAAATTCTTTAAAATTTAAATATTCACCGTGTTTTTATCATACCTCATATGTATTTATATAAACACATTAATTTTACAAATATCTCTCTTTTGATAATCCTAAGATGTGTTCCAGGACTAACAAAGCATGCTAGTTGTTAGGTTATAAGGATCCTTCTAGTATGTTCCTTTGTGATCTCTGGGTATAACCTTTCTCTACATCACTGAAGGTGTGATTCTTAGTCTAAAGGAAGGAAGGAAAAAGAGGAGGGCAAACTCTTGTGCAGGATACAACCTAGGAGTTGTTATACATCTCTTCTGCTCATATCCCACTGAAAGAACTTGGTCACAAAGCTATACTAACTATAAGAAATTTTGGAAAATATCTTTAATGTAGTGATAATGCACCCAGCAAAAATCTGTTATTGCACCAAAGCCATTTGGGGGCATAGCTAGTAGTTCATCTGTTACAGGGAGATCTGAGAAATAATATTTTAGAAAAAGGAAAACAACTTCTTTTATATAATCCTTATAAGCAGAGAAATGAAAATATAAAAGCCATCTCAGCTGCACTTAATGTGGCTGTCTATACATTTGCATATCATGAAATTCTTCCAAATTTATTATATTTTCAAATATACTTATTATATATGATCTTTCAGATACTATGCTATGAAAAAGCTGTAGGCCTTATAAGTTGCCATCTCCTTTTAAAAATATATTTTAAAATTCTGGCATTATAGATATTTGTCTGTAATGGAGAACTTCAGAGAATACAATGTACAGGCAGAGATAACTGATAAAGTTAATGTATTTAGTTCCTCTTTTTTACACCTTATAGTTAATAAAATAAGAATCATTGCCTTCCCTTTACCCAATGGTAGGTCATCATTATAGTTCCTTATCTTTAAAAAATCATTCAAAAGCTTAAATTTTCATAAGTTTTCTTCTTCCTAAAATTTTTTTTGGTTTTACTATAAAATCATGGTACCATTAACTATATAAAAACTATATTCAGTAGATGATACCTGAATGAAGGTAGCAATTTGCTCTTATGCCTACAAGTCTCCTAAAATTAAACTTCAGAAGAAGTTTTTAATTCTGCAAACTTTATAAATTGTAGCTTTTAAACTTCCATACTGTGCTTCAGAGGTTACATTATGTTTCCTGTGACTTAGGAGCTATATTCCTGCCAACCTATTTTTGGCTCCACTTCACCTATCTTCCTTTATTAAGGCATTATGTCAGTTTTTATCTCTACCTTGCTACCTCTGGGCATCTCTGCATAAAGACAGAATTCTACACTGCTCATAATTATAAGCACATCAAAGACTAACGGTTCACTTGGCTATAGAGGTCTAGCCAAGCCCATGTTACTTCTGTAACTTAAAAGGGATGTACAGTTTTCAGTGAAGCTCCTAGGAGTGCCATGATTATCAAACCTTTGTTCTTTTTTGTATGTGTGTGGTGGCATCATCTTGTTCAATCATGGAGTGTGACATATTAGATAATACAAATTCTTAATTAACATAAGCATTGACAGTCTCTAAGTTAGATATTTATTTTCAGCAGCATCTGTTCCATCATTTAAGTATTATTTAACACACTTTTGAGTTCTGATATGTAAGTATCAGAAACTATATTCTGAAACAAGGTGTCAACTTGTTGGTACTCACCTAGTCATAAATTATGCTAGTAAATTTGTTGATTCAGGACAGAATAACTGATATTTAAATTTTCTACAAGTAAATAATGAAAGAATTTTGCTTGAGAATTGGTATATAATATTAAGGATAACTAATGAAAGCATTAAACTAAACTAAATGGAATGTATGTCAATGTGGCTTGTCTGGAATATAACAAGTATCTTCTACCAATTATCCCAAAGTATGCATTGACAAATTCATGCAGTAATATGGTATAAACTATAAAAATACTAAGATAGTAGTCAAGAATTGAGTTCTAGTCTTGGTTAAATTAGCCATGACATTTAAAAAAGTCTCAGTTTGCTCATTTATAAAAAGAAAGTATTAGAAATGTCTGAGGGGGTTTTTTCCAGCACTAAAATTTTATTCATATGATTCTATATCACAGGATAGAAATCAAATGAAGGCAATAAAATTCTAGTTGACATATAACTCTGAAAAAAATCATTTATTCATATTCAACTAATAAAACAGTATAATCCCAAACCAAAAATGGAGAAAAGCTTGTACTTTCTTAGAGGGCTTCCTTACAAACTTTATTCAAAATATGTATTTTCAGTCTAATCTAATCTAAAAAAATGTAACATGTAGGTATCCAAGCAAAAAAGGTGATACTGAAAAAATTTTCTACATAAACAGTGGTTTTGTATGTATTAACTAACAAAAGTCATAAAATTATTGAACTTTAGAGCTGAGTCTGAACTTCTTACAGATATTTTGACTATATAAAGTTCTCAATATTGCAGAATTTATATCAGAGTTCTGAAGTTAATCTTCTTATGCCCTTCCCACATCCTCAGGGAATCTAAAATCATTATTTTTGTTATATAATTGACCTATGAAATTCTAAAATTAAAATCACATATAGTGGTACCTCAGTTAATGAACTTAATTCATTTTATGATGGGGGAAGATGGCCACATTTGTGTCTGCATGGAGATGATGGCTGCAGTTATATTTGTCACCCAGTGTGGAGTTTGTGAATGGAAGCAAAATCTTGTTGAAAGCTTTTATTTGAGAATGAAATTGTGTGCAAACAGAAGCATTTGTGAACTGAGGCATTACTTTATTTGCTTTATCAAAGTCAATACATTTGTTTTTACCATTTTATAGTTTACAAAACAGGTTTTTATAACCATAAATTATATTCTCAAGGGCATTTGGGGAAGAATCAGTTTTTTATAATTACTTAGATTCTGAAAGCTTAAGGAAAGTAAACTCTCATAGATCTAATCATCCTGAAATTCTTTTTGCTGTAGGGCAAAATTTGGTTTAAGGCTGATGTATTTCAGTCCCCACTACACAAGCCTTTCAAACAATAGAAATGCGGATGTCAGGCGTATTCCAGTGTTGCACTGAGACCAGCTCCTGTACCCCTAAGCCAACTGTGTGTATCTCTTCCCAACTCCCAAGTTCAATGACATCACACTGATAGCTCAAAACCAGGCATGGTAATAGTGTTTACATTATGAAAACGGGAAAATTCTACACATTTTGGTTTTGTTTTGTTGTTAACTGCTTAATAGCGTATCACACTCGGAGGTATGATAGACACTGTGAAATGATAGGAAACCACCGAAGAGTAAAGGGCTTCTGGGATGTGGGAAAAGAGAAGGGAAAGAAGGAGAAATTTTGTATGTATGTATATACAGGATAGATAACATGGTTGTTCTTCTATCTGCTGTTTCTATGCTGAAAGAAACTGTCAATGAGTCTTTGGTTGACCAGTATTGCATGTCTATATCTGTTTTCATGAGAAGCCACTTTGAAGATATCAATATGTAATACAACCACCATTGTTAATTCCCTACCACTTTGTTTGTAACTCTGTATTGTCTGTATTGTGCTTGTGATATGTTGTAAAATGTTGTATGTCTGTTAATGTTTCCCTCCTTTTATCCTTAAAATAAAAAAAAAAAAAAAATAGCGTATCACCAAGGTAATCTCAGGCCATGTATATAAAAAAAGACCTATAATTCTGCCTGATTATAAAATCACCAGAACTGAATTTTTGCATATGCACATATTCTGTAACTTCTTGAGGCTTAATTAGAGGATAAAAAAGGAATAATATCTATGTTCTGTACAATTTGTTATGTATCTTTAAACCTATACAGCCATGTTGTCCAAGAAATTAATGGAAGTCACAAAACTACACTACCTACTACACCTTAGAGTACAACTCAAATTAGATGTGGGTTAGTGGTCCATGCCTGTAATTCCAGCTACAGGGAAGGCGAAGGTAAGAGGACTGAAAGTTCAAGGACAGCCTGGGCAACTGAGCAAGGCCCTACCTCAAAATAAAATAAAAATGGCTGAGGATGTAATTCAGGGCTAGAGCACTTCTCTAGCATGCAATGAGGTTCATTTGGCAATACTGCAAGAAAATAAAACTTTAGATTTCATAAAATTTTAGTTAAAATAGTTTTATAGTTTCTGATACCCCATTCTTTAAACTTTTACAATTACTAAATTGAATATTAGTTTTTAAAATTTAAATTAATTAAAAATAAATAAAAATTTAAAAGACAGTTCCCCAGTCAAACTATTATTGTTATGGTTTAGATCTGGAGTGTCTCCCAAAGGCCTTAAGTGTTTGGAAGATGATTGTATCATGCAGGGGTGTTATGCTCATTGGTGAATTCATCTGCTGGTGGGTCCAGCAGCTCAGTGTGGTGTTGGAGGCAGGTTCCTGGGTGGAGGTGGGTTTCTGGGCATAAAATCTGGAAGGGTATGAAGTTTCCCTCCATGGCTTCTCCCCTTAGTCTCTGCTTCCTGGCCACCATGATATGAGCAGCTTTCCTCTCTCACACTTGTACCATGTCATTTCTGTCTTGGAGCCAACCAAGACAGAAAAAAACGTGAGCCAAAATAAACCTCTTTTAAAGTTGAAGGTGTTAGGTATTATGTCCTAGCAATGAGAAAGTGACTAAGAAAGCTATGTTTCAAGATTCAATAATAGCCACAGGTAGTAGTGGTTACCATTTCACAGCACAGCTCTACAACATAAGTAATTCAGGAACTTCCCAGAAGTTTAGGCCTTTTTATGTAGATGGCTTGAAGTGTAGAATCAAATTAATTATTTCATTTTTCAGTACTTTCATTTTCTGAGGCAATAAATGTTTGAAGAATTATGGGTTAATACTTATAACTATTTAATAATAGAAATTCTTTTTTTGTTTGTTTTTGTTTTGTTTTTGGTACCGGGAATCAAACTCGGCCTTGCACTTTCCAGGCAGGTGCTGTGCTGCTGAGCTGTACCACCAGCAGAAATTCTAGTTATTGCTGTAATTATAAAATTATACACATGGTGTTATAGTAGCTACCTTTTCAGACATGTCATGTTTTTAGCAGTTAATTAGCTGCATTTTGAAGAATTTTAACCATGTTAGGTGTTAGTAGCAATAAATACTAAACATTTACAAAGTGTTTTCATCTTTAAAGGCCTTGATACATAGTCATTAATCTGATAACATGTCATGTGTGTTAGAAGTGAATTCTGAGGTCAAAGAAGACCTCTCTGCTCAACAGAAACCTTTACTACACTTGTCATACATTCTGTAATATGGTATACGTATATTCAAGTGTCAATCCTATTCCTGAGTGATGAACAGAATATTCCTATTAATTAACTTTTCTGCTTCTGAGCACCATAATAAACTAATCTCAACAGAGAAATATTTCACTTCTTTAATGTTTACCCCTGTGTGTTCTACAAAGCTCAAAAGTCAAGTACAGCTTTTTTGAGTACATAAAATATATATTAAAGGCCATTTTTATGTATTTAATCTCTAAACTACCATCAGAATAACAAAAATACTTTCAGGGGCACTACAGTTCTCAAAATATTTATCTGTATCATCTTATTATCTCCATAGCACTAAAACATAAACGGGACAGGTTCTCTTAAATGGACTTTTTGGATAAAAACTCACTCTGTAAGGCTAAGTGACCTGCTCAAAGTGAATGAAGTGATCAGTGCAAGAATTAGACCCCTAATCTAAGTCTTATGATTTTTTGCCACCATTTATCAAGTGCTTACTATATACTGGAAATATGTTCAACATTATTGAGGCTTTACTCTATTTAATGGTCTCAATTTCACAACATAACTATTTTACAGATGAAGAATACAAAGTATGATGCAGAAAGACTGTTATACATAGGTCCTTTTTTTCAACCTGAAAGCCCATGTTCTTAATTCCTATACTATGCCAAATCTAAAACTGGAATGTTGTCAGGGTAAGCAATAAAGGAATCCATTTCACTGGAAATAACTATTATCTACCACATATTATTTGCTAGAGATAATGCTAAGTGCTGTAGTTACTGTCATATTTTACAGTACAACAACCATATGAGTTTATTAGTTTTCCCACATACCATTGAGGACATAGACTCAGTGTCACAGGTAGAGTTTAAAACCATGACTAAGAATGACATACTCTGGCATTCAGTTTGCCATTCTGCTTGTTTAAATTGCAAGTCCACTGCTATTTCCCCTATGGCATAACACTGCTTCTTACTGATTAGTACAGTTTGATTTTTTTAAATTTTAGTATTAAAGAGAAAAAAACTTTCTGTTTACTGTAACAATGACAAAACTGAGTGTTCGTTTATACCACTTGGATAGCATAGTACAGAAAAGTAACTTTGAGCAACATCTTATCCAGTCTGTACAGTATCTGTGTGATAAACTGATGGGTTATAGAAGGAATATGGAATTTAACACTTTTACTGTAGATCTTGAGCTAAATAGATCCATCACTTATGAAATGGGAAACTTCTGCAGTTCCCCTAAAACTAACCAAAATTGAATTGTTCCTTTGGTGGTTATTTTGATTTAAAGCTATATAGTAAAATACAACAGTAGATTAAGCATTGCTTAGTAAATTTGCTTACTGTAGTTAAATAATTAATGTATAGTTGATTGTGTATAGAATAACTTTCCTACAATCAGAAAAAAACTTCTACCTCATTTACTAATTACCTTTCTGAACGTCTCACTTGTATTGCTTCAGTAAGCAAAGTTTTCAGAGCTGTTCTAGGTCATTTAGAGCTTCATAATGCTCTTTCACAACAAATGGTATGTTAAGGTCCACAAAGACTTCCTGTATAAATTTTCTGTTAAGTTTTAATTAGTTTTTCTTTATTATCTGTACTAGAGAGTTAGCATACTCCATGTAAGACTCTTCAAAGAAGGAAGTAAAACAAGTTTGTACACATACATTCACATCCAAAGACAAGAGAAGATAAAATGTGAAAGATAATATTTCTTTTAAAACTCTTCCCTTACCTAGAATAAAGTGTACTCATAAATGTTATGTAGTATAGTAATATAGAGATGAATATTTCATTTTAAGAAATTTATACTTTTTCTAAGCTAATAATCTAGATATTTGAAATTAATTCATTTAAGCAGAAAGAAACAGCTGACAAGTTGTATCATGTCAGGTGGTATGCATGATAGGTTTTTACAGAGTTTCTTCTGTTTATGTAACATGGTATAACATCACAAAGATGGCTTAGGTCAAGAATTTTTAAAACAATGCCATTAGGATTTAAATAGGTAACATTTTAAAGATTTACAGAATCTGTAGTCCCTCTCCCTCTCCCACCTTCTCCCTCTGTTTTTACTGTTTTCCACTGCCATGAACTGTTGCTCCTCTGCCATGTGCCACCCTTCCCTTGGAGCCAACTGATTATAGACTGAAACCTCTACAAAATGTAAGCTAAATAAACCTTTCCTCCCTTTAACTTTGGGCATTGGGTATTTTCTCTGAGCAACAGGAAAAAAATAAGACACTTTTGAAAGAATTGAGTTCAAATGTTTAACACTTAGGAAGGTCTTTTACTTAGGAAAAAAAAAGAAATATTTGACAATTGAGGTATGGGAGGAATCTCTAGGTTTCTGTGGGTTAGTGTGTTCCAGCAGATACAGAAGTTACACATGTCTTTGTTGATCAGACAATTCAAGTGATACAATTTTTTTCCCCTCACCTACTTTTCCTTTATTTTCTAAAGCCTCCACGTGTACTGAGATATCATAACAAACTCCCTTCCTAAAGCATGAGGTTTCATCAAAGCATATGAGAGGATGAGCTGGTCACAAGATTTCCTTTGAAAGGCTAAATTTTGTTTATATCATGGGAATATGTATAAGTACTTATTAAACAATGCTAAAGTATAAATAAATTTGTGGGAATATACATATTTTAAGTGTTTAACTCAAAGAATTTTGACTTAAGTGACTATACTCCTATAACTGGATCCAGATCATGAAACTGAAATATTTTAGCATCTCAAAGAGCTCCTTTGTCCCATCTTCTCATACCTCTAAAAGATACACAATCTTGCCTTTTCACACTATAAATCAATATTACCTGAATTTGGAAGACCACTATGCTTCCTTCTGTATAAATAGGTGTACTCTCATAAATGTATATATACTGTAAGAGGTGCAGTGATGACTATTTAGGTCTTTGTGGTCAGTGGAGTGATTTTATTTCACTTAATATTACATTTGTGAAATTCACCCATGTTATTATGTATATTATTCCATTATCTGCCAGTTTTGTTTATTCATTTTGTCACAAATGGAAGTTTGGGTTGTTTCTAGTTTGGCACTATGTAAACATTATTCTATATGTTCTTTATGAATTTATGTACTATTTTTTTTAGGTCTGTTACTTAGGATTTGAACTGCTGGATCTTATAGGGCATGTGCACATCCAGTGTTTGTAGATACTTCTAGAGATTATTCCGAGTAACTGTAGCAGTATTGTATCAGGACACAAGAATTACATTTCATCCTAATGCTTGCCAGCACTTTGTGTATGCCCATTCCCTAACCACCACATTATTTTTTTCATTCTGTGACTAAATAGTGGTAGTAAATTATTGGATTTAATTTATATTTCATTGATTCATGAATTGACTTTTTAATATGTTTATTTCATTTTATTTTATTTGATACTAATATATCTGCTTTATTTATTTATTAGCAAAACCCATTTCAGTAGTTAAGTGTACCATTTGCTTTTGACTTTTCTAAGGTCTTATGTTTTAGGAATATCTCTTATGTGTATACTTATGTGTATACTATCTCTTATTCATATACTATGAATAAAACTTTTAAAAATCAAAAAACTCAAAGATGATGCAATGACAAGTAAGCATATGAAAAGATGCTCCATATCATATATCATCAGGGAAATTCAAATTAAGACAACAAGGAGATATAACAGTTTAGACTATTGACACCAAATGTTGGAGACAATGTCGAACAACAGTAATTCTCATTCACTGCTGAGATTTCAAAATGCAAAATTTGGAAGTGTCTTACAGAACTAAACATACTCTTAACCATATTTCCCAGCAATTGCACTCTCTTATATTTGCCTAAAGGAGTTTAAAACTTATATCCACATAAACTCCTATACATTGTTGTTTAATACAGCCATATTCACAAATGCCCAAACTTGGAAGCAGCCAAGCTGTCTTTCAGTAGATGAATGCATAAACTGTAGTACATCCAACAATGGATTCAACACTAAAATTAAATGAGCTATTAAGCAATAAAAATACATGAAGAAACCTTAAATGCATTATAGCTATGAAAGAAGCCAGTCTGAAAAGCTACATGTTATGTGATTCTGAGTATATGGCATTTTGGAAAAGCAGAACTGTAGAGACAGTAAAAAGACCAGCAATTGCCAGGGGATAGGGAGAAAATAAGAATGAACAGGTAGAGTACAGAGGATTCTTCAGTCAGTGAAAATACTCTGTGTAGTACTATAATGAAGACATGTCATTGTATATTTGCTAAAACCCATAGAAGGCTCAACACTGAGAGCAAAACCTAATGTAAACTATGATCCTGGGTGAATACTGATGTGTAGATGTAGGTTCATCCATCGTAACAAATGTACCACTTTCATGTGGGATGTAGATAAGGGTGGAGGCTGCACATGTGTGAGTACAGGGTAGATATGTAAATCTCTATAACTTCTGCTTAATTGTGCTTTGAACCTTAACTGAGTCTTTAAAAAGTAATTTTTAAAAAAGGTATTTGAGAATGAAAAAATACAGTTATGACTTTAGGTTTGCAGTGAATCTAAAAATCAATTTCTGGAGAACTGTCATCTTTAGAACACTGAATCTTCCACATGCTATATATATTTCTATTTAAGCCTTCTTTAATTTTTCTTAATAATATTTCATAACTTTCCATATAGAGATCTTCAATATTTTTCTTTAAATTTATTTCTAAATATTTAAGATGTTTATGTAGTTGTAAATGCTATATTTTGTGACTTCTCCTCTGTATGTTTACTTCTTATATAGAGAAATAAGGTAAATATTTGTACGCTGATCTTCTATGCTGTGGCAAAGTAAAAAGGAGACTGAAGCAGATACAAAAAGCAAGATAAAACTGGGAGAGAAATAAAGGATGACTCATGAGAGAATTGAATCTCAGTTCTGGAGTTCTTATACTAACCCCTTTATTTTCTGAGGTTACTTCACAGAGTATATGTTCTTTGAAACTAAACATCAAAAAACAACATTTACCAAACTACAATGGTCTTTGTTTACCAATGCTTCATACCTGGACTACCTATGGACTTAATTCTCTTACCTCTTGATTCCCTTGTTTTTTGGTGTTATGGTGTTATCTCTTGGCTTTCCTGGTGATTTGATTGAAATCTGAAATCACCTTTCAATCCAAAGCATTATACAGAATCCAGTAGTAATATATTACTACAGAGAAGATTTACGTTTATTGTGTTTAAACTAAAAGAACCAAGGATAGATCACTTTAATCTAGAAACAGTCAGGTGGGATCACCCCCTTTATTTAAAATATATATTATTTCATTCTATTTTTTGTTTTATCTTTGTTTTGTCTTACTTCTTTTTCCTTTTGTCATTTTTTTCTTTTTTCTTGTTCTAATTCCATCCCCCAAACTCAGACCAAGTTCAGATAATCCCTCAAATACTTCTTTATTCTTTCTTTTCTACCCCCTTCTCCAGTGTCCCAACCCTTGCATGACATTCCTTTTTCCTCCAGCCTTGCTTCTACTTCCTTTCCAGTTACCTTTATCTTACAAACCATCCTCCCTAAATTTCCCCACCACAGGGTAAATCCACTCTACTAAGGAGAAATACTTTGCATACAAACTCCTAATTTACATTCAGTACTGTTATATAACAGTAGACTTAGCTCCTGTGGTCTAAAGTATAAAATCAACAGTTACCACAGTTTGTCAGTTTCTAAATTTTGCTTGATGCTATTGTTATTGCTAATTGTACTACTTTAGCTAGGATGTCCTATCTGTTGCGATCAGTTGTTCTCCCTTCTGTAACAATAGCAGGAAGCTCTGGGGTAATAACATCACCACAGTGCTACACCAATGACTGGGGACTGAGCCAAAAAGATACCAACATACCACTCTCAATTAATTGGGAAGATAGGATCTTTGGCCAGATTCAAACCAAGAATCTTCTTCACACAGAAGATATCCCTGGGGAATGTACTTTTCCTAGAGAGGCCTTGGTGTAGGAATATAGCTACCTACTACATAATCTCACAAAGATGTTAACAGAAAACAAAATAAAATTTTTTAAAAATTGAAAATGACTAGAAAAAGAAGCAGAATGAAATCTCAGACCTCCAGCCCACCCCAAAGAAGTCCAAGAGACATCAACATAGATGAAATTGTAAGACACACACTTGAAATTTCTAAAATGATAGCAACTGAAGTAAAAAAACAACTTCATTAGGCTAAAGAAGAAATCAGATCAGAAGTACTCTCTCTGGTAAAAAAAGAAAGAAAGAAAGAACAACCATGATGAAAGAATTGCTCAACATATCTAGGAGACATAGATAAGAAAATAGAGGAGCACAGAAAAATGATGGCAACCTTGAATGAACAATATAGCGAAGAATTAGAATGCATGAAACAGATTCAAAGAGATATCTAGGAAATTAAAAATCCCATTGAAAGCTAGCAAAACCACTTCAACAAAACCGAAGGTAGACTTTCAGACTTTAAAGACAGAATCATAGCTAGCTATCACTAAAAGAATAACCTCTTAAAATTAACAAGGAACCAAGAAAGAACAATTGAACAGCAACAAGACGATGCAAAGAAAAACAATGTGTGACTGATAGGTATCAATAAAAATGAGTCAACACAAATGACAAAATAAACTATTTGCAGAATAGTAGAAAATTTGCTAAGCATGAGAACAGAATGTGAGATACAAATAAGTGAGGCATATAGAACTCCAGACAGCCATGAACGAAATAAACCTATAGCCAGCCATATAATAAGCAAGATTCAAGAAATTCAGCACAAAAACAGAATACTAAAAGCTTTACAGGAAAAAAAAAATCAGATCACCTGTAAAGGAAAGCCCATTAAAATCATGGCCAATTCCTCAACACGATCCCTCAAGTCAAGAGCTTGAAATATTTCAAGTCCTAGAGGAAAACATCTTCCAAACCAGATTGATGTATCCTGCAAAACTATCATTTAAAATTAATGGAGAAATAAATACTTTAATAACAAAGAACAAGTGAAGAAATTCATGACCACCAACCCAACCCTACAAAGAATACTGACAGATATTCTAGATAGAGATAAAAATGATCTCAATTCCGAGAACATCGTCAAAAAGAAACCACCAGGCAGAGAAAGCAATTAAATGGAGGGGGAAAACAGAAAAACAACAGGAAGAAATCACATGACAAATATAAGACAGTACATGTCAGTTATAACCATTGATATAAATGGCTTCAATTCACCAATCAAAAGAAACATTGGCAGGATGGATCCACAAAGATCCAACAATATGTTGTATATATTAAAAACATTTAATTCCAAAAGAAATGCATACACAGAATGTCAAAGGATGGAAAACAATACTCCATGCAATAGGAACCCAGAAAAAAGCAGTGGTAGCTATTCTGTTTGCAGACAGTGTGAAGTTCAAACCAAGAATGATAAAAAGATATAAAGAAGGTCACTACATACTTGTCAGGGGAAAAATTCGAGAGAAAGAGATAAAAATCATAAATATGTATGTGCCAAATACAGGAGCACCCTATATAAGACAAGTATTAATAGACATGAAAAATCAAATAAGCAATAACATAATTGTAATGGGGGACCTTAATACCGACTTGTCACAAGAGATAGATCAAGACAAAAATCAGCAAAGAAATAACAGAAGTGAACCAAACTTGTGAATACATGGACAAGTAGATATTTATAGAGTGTTCCACCCAACAACATCAGAATACACATTCTCAACTACACGCAGATGTTTCCTAAAATATAGCATATACAGGCCCATAGGACATGCTTAATTAAATGCAAAGGAATTGAAATTATCCCATGCTTATTATCTGACCATAGTGCAATGAAATTGGAAATTAGTAACAAAAGAAACTGCAAAAATTCCATAGACACATGGAAATTAAATAACATCCTCCTGAACAAATAATAGGTTGCAAATGAAATTAAAGAAGAAATTAATATCTACAATCAACTGAAAATGCAAATAGAAATTAGCAAAACCCATGGGGCACAATGAATACAGTGCTAAGAGGGAAATTTACAGCAGTGAATTCTCACATCAGCAAAACAGAATGAGCACAAATAAATGACCTTCTGCTGCACCTCATGTTTCTACAAAAAGAAGAAGGGAGGCCAAAGCCCAAAGAAGGGAGGATATTACAAATACTAGAGCACAAATTAACACCATTGAGACTAAGAAAATAATGCAAAGAATTAATGAAGCAAAGAGTTGGTTCTTTGAGAAAATAAAATTCAGAAACCCCTAGCCAACCTTATCAAGAAAAGGAAAGAAAGAAATCAAAATCATGCAATGAGGAATGAAAAGAGTGAAATCACTACAGATCCTGCAGAAATTCAGAAGATCATCAATACCTTTTTTGAAGATCTTTACTATTATAGGATGGAAAACACAGAAGAATTGGACAGACTCCTAGAAACATGAATTACCAAAGCTGAATCAAGAAGATATAAAAATTCTGAAAAACTCAACCTCAGTTAATGAAATAAAAAATGTAGTTAAACATTTACCAACAAGGAAAGCCCAGGTCATGGTGGATTCACATCTGAATTCTATAAGAAATTTAGAGAAGATTTAACACCAATACTCCTCAAACTCTTAATGAAATTAAAAGGGAAGCAATGCTTTAACACTTTCCTGGAGGCAACTGTTACCCTCATTCAAAAATGAGACAAAGACCCACCCAAAAAATAGAACTATAGGACAATCTCTCTAATGACCATAGATGCAAAAATCCTCAGTTAAATACTAGCAAATAGAATGCAGCAAATCACCAAGAAGATTACACACTGTGACCAAGTGGGATCCATCCAAAGAATGCAGGGATGGTCTGACATGAAAATCAGTAAGTGTAATACAGCATATCAACAGACCCAAAGACAAGAATCACTTGATCTTCTCAATAGATGCAAAAACAGTTTTTGATCAAGTCCAATACTTATTCCTGATTAAAAAAAAAAAAAACCCTACAGAAAATCAGAATACATGGTCTGTATCTCAATCTGATGAAAACCATCTATGACAAACCAACAGCCAACACCACAATAAATGGATAAAAACTAAAAGCCTTTAAATTCAAGAACAAGGCAACAGTGTCCAGTATCACCACTCTTGTTCAATATAGTTCTAGAAATGTTAGCCAGAGCAATTATACAAGAAACAGAAATAAAAGGAATAAGGATAGGAAAGGAAGAAGTTAAATTATCATTATTTGCAGATGACATGAAACTACATAGAAGACCACAAAAACTCCACCAAAAGATTCCTAGAATTTAAAATTCAGTAGCATAGCTGGATACAAAGTCAACACTCAGAAATCAGTAGCATTCCTGTACACAGAAAACAAACTCACTGAGAGAGAAATTAGGGAAATAATAACCTTCAAAATAGCACCTAAAGAAGTGAAACACTTAGGAATCAGTCTAAAAAAGGAAGTAAAAGATGTATACACTGAAAATTATGTTAGTCTGAAAAAGGAGAAGAGGATTTTAGAAAGTTGATATTCCTTGCTTATGGATAGGAAGAACCTACATTATGAAAATGGCCATAGTCCCAAAACTGTTACAAAGATTTAGTGCAATCCTGATCAAAATATCATTAGCATATCTCACAGATCTTGAGAAAACATTCCTAAAATTCATTTGGAGCCAGAAGACAGTGAGAATAGCATAGGCAATCCTGGCCAACAAAGGCAGGGCAGGAGACATCATAATCTCTGACATGAAACCATACTACAAAGCTACTCTGACAAAATCAGCATGGTACTGCCAAAAAACAGACCTGAGAATCGATGGAACTGATTAGAAGATGCAGACACAACTATAAAAACACCGAGTCACCTTTTCTTTGACATAGGGGCCAACCATATTCACTAGAAGACAAATAGCCTCTTTAATAAATGGTGTTGGAAAAACTGACCCTCTGCATGCCAAAGACTATAACTATACCCATGTCTATCACCATGCACTAAATTAAAGTCAAAATGGATCACGGATGTGAATATTAAAACAGAAACACTGAACCTACTGGAAAAAGTTTTAACCAATTGTTCCTCAGACAAAAGACTTCTATTTAGGATATATAAAGAACTGAAAAATATCAGGTCCCCACATTCACAGATCAAATCCAAAACCGGGCATCTGAGATGAATACACACTTTTCAGAGAAAAAAATACAAATGGCAAATAAATAGATGAATAAGTATTCAACAGCATTTAATTTTCATTTCACTTGAGAAATGCAAATTAAAACAGTGACATTCCATCTCACCCTGGAAAAAATGGCTACCATCAAGAAATCAACCAATAGCAAATGTTGTTGGGGTTGTGGGGAAAAGGGGACTCTTCTCTACTGTTGGACTGGTACAAGCACTGTGGAAGTCAATGTGGAGATTCCTCAAATACTAGGGTTGGAGATCCCATTCAACTCAACTTTTTTCCCTTCCAGGTATGTGCCCAGAAGAATTAAAAACATCATACCACCATGATACATGTGCACCTGTGTTAATAGCAACACAATTGGTAATATCTAAACCTTGGAAAGAACCCATATGCCCATCAACTGAGGAATGAATAAGAAAGATGTGGTATTTTTATATAATGGGGTACTGCTCAGCTATAATAAAGAATAAACTTGAGGCTTTTATAGGTAAATGGATGCAGCTAGAGAACATACTCATAAGTGAAATAAATCTGATTCACATGTGTAAATATTGTATTGTCTCCCTGCTGCAAGAAATTGAGAGAGTAGATAAGATCCAAAATGTACAATTGATATTATGAAAGGGAAACTGCTCAAAAGGAAAGAACAAATTGGTTGGGGAAAAGGAGAAAAGAAGGAAAGGAAAAGGAAAAAAAATATGTGTTTGTGTGTATGCACATGAGATAGCTAAGGTAATTACACTGCTAGTTTGTATTCATTGAAAGGAACAGTGTGCTTATATTGTTTGATCAATTTTGCAGGCCTATATCTTGTAATCTGAGCAACTACTTTGAAGATAACAATATGCAATATAATAACCATTGTTAATTTTCTCTTATCTTTTTCAAATTCTGTATCATTCTTTTTATTTTTTTCTCTTTAAAATAAAATAAATGAAATAAACCAGGCTTACATGTTTAAATATTGTATGGTCTCCCTAGTGTGAGAAGCTGAAAAAGTAAGTAAGATCCAAATGTACAGTAGATATCATAAAATGGGAAGAAACTGTTCAAAAGAAAACAGAAACTGGGATGGGGGAAAGGAGAAAAGAAGGAAGGGAAAAACGTACACATATATATATATGCATGATAGTTAATATCATTATACTACTAATTTCTCCTAGTTCATTGAAAGGAAAGGTTTGTGCTAATATTGTTTGGACAATTAAATTTCTATATCTTCTACTCTGAGCACCTAATTTAAAGATAACATACAGTGTATTAACCTTTGTTACTCCCTTAATATCTTATTTTGAAATTTTGTTTTACTGTTTTTTCTCTTTAAAATAAATTTTTAAATAAGTAAATAAAAATAAGACTGAAACTACAGGTAGCAGAACCAACCAATGTGAAAGTAAAGTGTAAGACCTAGAGGACAGGTCTGTGGTCAGTGATCATTCAATAACAGGTACCTTTAAAAGAATTAGGTGATAAGAAAAATGGATCACATAACTCCTAGATGACTCAAAGAGGACTAATCTGAAAGTAATTTGAATAAGCAAAAAAATTAGACAACAGTACAAAAGGGCATCAACCTCTTTATACTAATAACAGAAGAAAACTTTCCAGATGTGGAAAAAAAATTAACATATGGATAAGTGAAGCATACAGAGCCCTGAATAGCCATTATCAGAAAAAGAAATACAACACAAAAACAGAATATTAAAGGCTGATAGGCAAAAGGAACAAATCATCTATCAAGGAAAAGCTATTAGATTATAACACATTTTTAATATTATATTATAACACATTTTTCAATTCAAACCTTAAAGGTAAAGAGAGCATGGAATAACATGTTGCAAGCTCTTAAAAGAAAACAACTTCTAACCCAGACTGTTATATTCTGCAAAATTATCTTTCAAATTGATGGAGAAATGAGATATTTCCATAATAAGAAAACCTAAAGAAATTCATGACTATCTAACCAGTACTGCCGAAAAATTCTCAAGGATATCTTAGAAGGAGATAATGAAGTTAGGAATACCAAAAGGTCCAATAAGATGAATACATCATTAGGGCTACAAATTATATAGAAGGGGGAAAAGCAACACAGCAACAGGAAAGTAATACAATCACAGGAATAAGTCAGTACCTATCATTTATAACTATCACTGTAAATGAACTCAACTCACCAGTCAGTCAAATACAGATTAGCAGAATGGATCAAGAAACAAAGTCCAACAGTATACTGTATAGAAGAAACACATTCAACAAAAAAAAAAAAAAAAATCACTGTTTTTTTAAAAAAAGTCTAAGGATTGAAAATAATATTCCACATGACAGGAACCTGAAAAAAGCAGGAGTAACTATCCTATATTCAGACAAAGTGGATTTCAAACCAAAGCTGATCAAAAGAGGAAAAGAAAGACATTACACATTGTTTAATGGAACTTCAGTGGTACCACAGTTCATAAATTTAATTCTTTGCATGATCCTAGTTGCAAATCAAATTCAATGGTTAGGTTAACCGTTGACCTTATGGGGAAAGTTTATTCAGTTCTCATCCAAGTTGGTTTATGACCAAAACCATGAACAGAATGAAGTTCATGAACAGAGGTTCCACTGTATTCAACAGGAAGAGATAACAATTATGAACATGTATGCACCAAACCACAGTGCACCCAACTTCATAAAATAAACTCTACTGGACATAAAAGATTACATAAACATCAGTGCAATTATAGTGAGGAATCTTAATACCCTTGTCACAAATAGATCAACTAAACAAAAAAATCAACAAAGAAATGTCAGAATTGAATCAAACTTTTGGACAAGTTCACAATAGGTATATAGACTGTTGCACCAAACAACATAAGACACCTTCTTTTCAGCCACACATGGTACTTTCTCCATAGTAGATCACATACTACTGAATAAAGCATGCCTAAGCAAATGCAAATGATTTTAAAATTATAACATGCATAATATCAGATCACACTGTAATGAAATTAGAAATAGCAAAAGATACCACAAAAACTATCCAAACATATGGAAATTAAGCAACACACTCTTGAATAATCAATAAGTCACAGAGGAAATTAAGGAAAACATCATATTAAATGGGGCAAGGCTCAATAACTGTCCTTCTAAAATCAGGAACAGGCTGGACATGGTGGCACACACTTGTGGTCCCAGCTCTCAGGAGATTAAGGTAGGAGGACTTCCATGAGTTTGAGGCCAGGCTAGGCTACATAGTGACTTCAAGGTCAGAGTGAATTACATAGCTTGACCCTACCTCAGAAAACAAGATGGATATCCATTAACACTGGTCCCATTTAATGTAGTCCTTCAACTGCATCCAGAGTAGTCAGATAAGAGAAAGAAATAAAATGGATGCATATAGGAAAAGATGACGTCAAAATATGATTTGCAAATGACATGATCCTTAACAAGACCCAAAAGCCACCAAAACACTCTTAGAATTGATAACCAAATTAAACAGTATAGCAAGCTACAGACACCACACACACACACACCAATAACATTCCTAGTGATGAAATTACTGAAAAGGCAATTAGGAAACAATACCATGCACAATAACATCAAAAAAGATTAAATACTTAGATATATTAACCAAAGGAAGTGAAAGACCCATAATGAAAAAGGAAATTGAGGAGGACAACAAAAAATGGAAAAATATCCCATTTTTGGATAGGCAGAATCAACATAGTTAAAATGGCTGAACCTCCAAAACTGATACATAGATGTAATGCAATCCTTGTCAAAACACCAATGTCATTTCTGAGAGCTAGAGAAAACAATTCTAAAATTCATTTGCAGTGAGAAGAGACCCAGAATATCAAAAGCAATCCTTGATAACAAAAGCAATGCAAGTAGCATCACAATCCCAGGTTTGAAGTTATGCCACAAAGGCTGTAATTAAAACAGCATGACACTGATACAGAAACAAGCATTTGGATCAATGGAACAAAACAGAAAAAACAGAAACAACTCCAGATACAGCTATTTGATCTTTGACAGTGGAGCCAAAGATGGAAGAAAGATAGCCTCTTTCATCAACAGTGCAGGAAAAATTGCATATCAGCATGCAGAAGAGCGAATCAAAACCCAAATATCTCATGATGTACTAACCCAAAATCAAAATGGATCAAAGATCTAAATGTTAATACCAAAACAATCTTCTACAGAATCAAATAGGTACAACTCTTGAAGGTATAGACATAGG
The DNA here is from genome assembly GCF_000276665.1 of Chinchilla lanigera. NCBI lineage: Eukaryota > Metazoa > Chordata > Mammalia > Rodentia > Chinchillidae > Chinchilla > Chinchilla lanigera. The sequence goes on from NW_004955424.1 coordinate 20,967,281, forward strand.
CAAAGACTTTCTAAACAGAACCCTGTTGGCACAAGAAATAATACTGAAAATCAAAAAATGAGATCATATCAAATTAAAAGGTTTCTGGACCACAAATGAAGCAGCCAACAAAATGAAGAGACAATGTACAGAATGGGAAAAAATTTACCACCTATTCCACAAACAAAGAACTAACATTTAGAATACATGAAGAACACAAAAAATTAAATCCCCCCAAAATTTAAAAAAAAAAAGCTGTCAAAAAATGGGCAAGCCAAAGGCAGAGACATTTCTTAGAATAAGAAATTCAAGTGACCAATGAATACAATAAAAATGTTCATCATCACTAGCCATTGATAAAATGGAAACTAAAACTACACTGAGATACCATCTTACCCTCAAAGAATGGCTGACATCAAAACATTTAATAATAACAAATGCTGGTGGAGATATGGTACAGAAGGAACTGTACTACATTGTGGATGGGAATGTAAATTAGTACAACCACTGTGGAAATCATTGTAGAGATTCCCAAAAAATATAAAGGTAGAAATTCCATTTCACCCAGCTATCCTCCTTCTAGGTATCATGACAAAAGGGTTAAAACCATTATATTATAGGGATACATACACACTCATTTTTAAGACAGCACAATTTATCATAGCTAAATCTTGAGAAAAGCCTATGGCTAAGGAAAATGTACTATATATGTTGTATTATTATCATTGAATTATAGAAACTGTCTAATTTCTTGTTTAATTTCATCTGTGATCTGTTGGTTGTTCAGGAAGGTGCTATTTAATTTCCATGTGTTTCTAAGTTCTGGTGGTTTGTCTTTGATTTCTGATTTCACTGCAACATGGTCTGATAACATGCATGGGATATTTTCAATTCCTTTCCATTTACTCATGCATGTTCTCTGAGCTAATGTGTGGTCTGTTTTAGAGAACACCCCATGTGCAGCTGAGAAGAATGTGTATTCTGATGTTGTGGGTGGAATACTGTGTACACATCTAATAAGTCCATTTGTTCAAAAATTTGGTTCAGTTCTAATATTTCATTGTTGATATTTTTCTCTACCTGATCTGACTTTTAAAGGTGTAGTGACCTTTATCTCTCTAAATCAGTCTTGGCTTGAAATTCACTTTGTCTACAAATAGAATAGCTACCCCTGCTTTTTTCTGAGTTCCTGTCTCATGGAGTATTGTTTTCCATCCTTTGACTTTCAGTCTATGAATTTCTTTTTCAATTAAATGCATTTCTTGTATGTCACATATTCTTGGATCTTGATTCTGGATCCATTCTGCCTGTCTGTGTCTTTTGATTGGTGAATTGAAGCCATTAATGTTGATGATTATAACTGATACATACTGACATCCTTGTCATGTGATTTTCCTGTTGTTGGTGCCACCTCTTTTTTCCCCTCCCTCCATTTAATTGTTTGTCTTGCCTTGTGGCTTTCTTCTGTTGGGGTTCATGGAGTTGTAGTCCCTGTTATATCTTTCTAGAATGTCCTTCAGAATATTTTGGAGTGCTGGTTTGGTGGTCATAAATTTCCTCAGATGTTTGTTCTCAAGAAGTATCTTATTTCTCCATTGGTTTTTAAAGGTAGTTTTGAGGGTGTCTTGGTTACTTTCCTCTCGTTGCTGGGACAAAATACCTGACGCCCAAATTAAGGAAGGAAAGGTTTATTTCGCTTACAGTTTGTGGAGGTTTCAGTCCGTACTTGGCAGATTATAAGGCAGAGTGCAACATGGCAGAGGGCTACAGCTCATGTCGACAGAACACAGCAAAGCAACAACACACAAAAGGGTGGAGTGGCCTCAAGCACCTTCCTCTCCCTTACATATGCAAACTATCCACCCCAGGGTGGGTGTAGCTCTCACACCCATAATCAAACTCTAAAAGCCTGCCCTGAGACCACATGAGGCTTTGGGGGCACACCCAAACACAAACCATAACAGAGGGGTACATCAATCTGGGTTGAAAGTTATTTTCCTTTAGAGCTTGAAATACTTCACTCCAAGCTCTCTTTGACTTGAGGGTTTGTGCTGAGAAGTCAGCTATGAATCTGATGGGCCTTCCTTTTAGGTGATTTGTTTCTTTTCCCCAACAGCTTTTGAGATTCTGTTCTTGTGTTAAATTTCTGGAATCTTGATTATGATATGCCTGGCTGATTTTTTTTTAAATTGTGGCCAATTGGAATTCTATATCTCTCACTTACCTCTGTGTCAAATTCATTTTCCATACCAGGGAAGTTTTCTGCCTTGACATCTGTGAACAGGTTTTTTTTATATCATTTGTGCTATCTCATGCTTTTTCATTGACTCCAATCAATCTTAAATTATTCTTCTTTGCTGCATTTAGCAGTTGCTGGATGAATTTCTCATGGGCCCCTGCTATTTTTAAGGAATCTTTCTTTTCATGATCACTAACCACAACCTGTCTCCTATATCTGAGATCCTATCCTCACATTGGTTTATTCTGCAACAGATACTTTCTATGGAATTTTTATCCGCCTGGGTATCTGCTTGAATCTGCCTTATGGATTCCATTTCTTTCCTGTGCCAAGCATTCATGGCTTCCATAGTTTTCTTAAGCTCCTGTATTTTTTTCTCTGCATCTGCCCTAGAGTCACTAAGCATGGTTTTCACTGTGGACACCATCTATGCAATTGAGAAATTATTTCTGATTTGATTTTTTTCTAGAGCCTCATTCAATTGCTTTGTAGTTACCACTTTAGAGAGGCCAGCTGGGTGGTCTTCAGATTATCCCACCTCATTTCCCCTGGGTTTGCCTTTGGTCAGCTGTATGTTTGGGGTTGCATCTTCTTTAACTGTCTTCTCATTTTCTTTTCTTTTTTAGTTTATGCCTGGGGTGATACTTGTAAATTACCTATGGTACATTGCCATATTGCTAATATTTAGAACCCTTTTGAAATGACTACTTCTATGAGGTATCTTTCAGGTGTGACTGGTTTCTGGGCTTTGAGTCTTTTGGAAGATCCAACACATTCAATTTGTTGGGGATGAGAAGTTGCTGCCTGTTTGGCACTGTGCCACCATATTCTATGACTTTTAGTCCATCGCAGTCTTGAAATACTAAGAAGAGTAGCTGTTTAGAACAGTTGTGTCAATTTTGGCTAAAATGGTACCATCAGCAATAACAGTAGCAACAGTCACAGCCTAGAAAATGACAAACTGAGGTAACCATTTATTTGCCACTTTTAACCATATGAACTAAATTTGTAGTTATACAATAAAATAAAAGACCAGAAAATTATATGCAGTATACAAGTTCTTAATATGTTAATTTTGCCTTCAGGGCTTAAAATTTCAAATGGGCTAGGGAGAAAATGGAGAAATGGAAGAAGAGGAAGACATTAGAAGGCTGGAGGACAAAGGGGAATCATGCCAACTTTGGGAAACTGGTGCAGAAGACTGGAGGAAAAGAGAGAAGGAAGAGATAAAAGGAAAAACAGAACACAAGAAAAACCACAAAGAGGCTAGGAGCTATGCTCTCACTCATATAAAAATAGGATCAAAAGGGGCTGGGGATTTAGCTCAGTGGCAAAAGTGCCTGCCTAGCAAGCGCAAGGTCGTGAGTTCGGTTCCCGGTGCTGGAGAAAAAAAACCAAAAAAAAAAAAAAATAGGATCAAAGAAGGAAGGAGAGAAAAAAACAAAGAAACAGAAACAAAACTACAATAACAAAAAACAAACAAGAGAGAGGGGGGAAAAAAGTCCACTTCCATGTTCGTGCTGTCACAGACAAGGTATGGAGACAGAATTCAGCTCTGTGCCACCTTATCCTGGAATTCAGCAGTCTTTTTGGCAGGATAGTGGATCATTTCAGTGAGCCTGCACCTTCTGGCCAAGATCAAATTCATTCAGTCTGCAGTCATCAGCATGCCTTCCACAGTCCTGTGCCCAGGTGGGATCCACTAGATGGAGCCAGTAGCTGCTCTGAATTGTGAGGTCAGCCAGTCCTTCTCCCAGATGGCTCCCAGCCAGTCACTCTCTCCTGCAGGATGACTGAGCCCTCAGCACTCACTGCCAGCTAGTGCAGTCCTTCATGTCCACTGCTGCCCTCCACTGCTACATCTCTCTGTGGAGGCCTCTGGGGTCACTAGTCACCATGCATTTGCAGGTTTGAATTGCTCCTCTCATGCAGTAAGTCCTGTCTCAGGGAGAAGGCACCACCAGCTACCTCTTTCTTTGTTGAAGTTTTTCTCTTCACTCTCTGTGGGCTTTAATTCATGCTTCAGATCTTTCGTGGGTCCAGGGGACTCACTTCTTTCCTTCTTCCTCACATTGCTATATTCTACCTTTTGGACACCAATTCTCAGAGAGGCTCTTTCTCTGCTGCTTATCACTCCTTTATCCAGAAATGTTGAATCTTAAATGCTTTTTCTGCATCAGTTGAAATGATCACATGCTTTTATTCTTCACACTATTGATGTGTTGTATCACATTTATTATTTGCATATGTTTATTATTTACCCTTGCCTCTCTGGGAGAAATACAACTTATTGATGATACATGGTCATCTGATGTGCTGTTGAATGTGGTTCACTAGGTATTTTTTGTTCTGTTTTTGAGGCAGGGTCTCACTATGTAGTCCAGGCTGGCCTTGAACTATGTGGCCCAGGCTATCCTCAAATTCATGGCGATCCTCCTACCTCAGCTGCCTGAATGCTGGAATCACAGGACTGCATTACCAAGTCCAGCTTCAGTTTGCTAATATTGAGATTTTTTTTTTTACATGTTCATCAAGGATATTGGTCCACAAATTTGTTTCTTTGTTGTATTTTTGTCTAATTTTGGTATTAGGATAATGCTTCCCCTTCAACAAGAGTTTAGTAGAGTTCCTTCCATTTCAGTTTTTGGAAAAGTTTAAAAAGAATTGGAATTAGTTGTGTAAATCTTTTCTACAATTCAGTAGTAAAGTGATCAGGTCCTTTTTAATAGATGGGATAATTTTAATTACTTCTTAAATTTCATTATTCATTATTGGTCTGTTTAGATTTTCTGTTGTTTCCTGACTCTGTTTTGGTAGATCATATATATTCAGAAGTTATACATTTCTAGGTTTCCCAGATTTTTGCATATATTGTTCATAACAGTTTCATATGATCCTGTATATATCTGTGGCATTACTTATTATGTCTTTTTCATCACTAATTTCATTTACTTGGGTCTCGATCTCTAATTTCATTTACTTGGTCTTTGTCTCTAATTTCATTTACTTAGATCTTCTGTTTTCTTGGTTAGGCTAGCTAAATGTCAGTTTTATGTTTTCAAATAACAAACTCATCTTCTGGATACGCTTAATTTTTTTATTTATGCTAAAATCTTTATTATTTCTTTCCTTCTGCTAATTGTGTTTTGGTTTGTCCTTTTCTAAGTCTGAGGTACAATGTGAAATTCTTTGAGAGCTTTTTTTAATGTATGAATTTATTACTATAAAGTTATCTCTGCTTTTACTGTATCACACAGATTTTGATATTTTTGTCTTATCTTTTTGTTTCAAGAAATTCTTTGATGTCCCTTTTAATTCCTTCAATTAACCACATTTAGGGGCATATTTTTCAGTTGTCACGTATTTGTGTGTTTTATGTTGTACTTTTATTCCATTGTCATCTGAGAACATACATGATGTGGTTTCAGCATTTTAAAACTTTTTTGAGACTTTGTGATCCAACATGACATACCCTACAGAATATTCCATGTATTGATAAGAATGAGTATCTTAATGCTTAATTAAATATCCTGTAAATATCTGTTCAATCCATTTGCTTTTTAGTATCATTCAACACAGATGTCTCTGTATTTCTGTCTGGCTAATCTTTGTGTTGTGGAAAGTGGGTTGATAAAGTTTCCAAATATTTTTTCCATCATTTGACTTTTATTAGTACAGTCGTACCTTGCTATATCATGGTTCATTTATCGTGGCTTCACTGTATCGTGGCTTTTTTAAAAAATATATGTAATTCTGTATCACAGAGTTTTCACTATATCACAGGATTTTGCCATACATAGGTATTTATATAATATTTATGATTTTAATTATTTTTGCCTAAAAATTTTAAAACAATATAAAGATATAAAAATGTTAATTCAAACATTAAAAGAATTTTAAATCAAAATAAAATACAGTATGTCTTTCATAAGTGGATGAGTACTGTACTGTACATAATGGAAATGCGGTATACCACTACCGCTTGTGCAAGTTTGCCAACGTGAGATTGTACATGGTACACGTCTGTCTGATGGAATGGAAGGTGACCAACCATAGCACTGTGTTCTGTATCCTGGGCACTGATTGGCTCAATGAGCGTAACATTGGTCTGTTTGCTCTCCCACACTGTGCTCATATGTTCAGCAGCTCTTCTTGTCCACTTCACATTGAGTACCCATATAGAATTTTGCATGTTGTTAAAATTACATAGATTTAGGAGTGTAGAAATTGTTTAAGAGCATATGAAGTGATTATAAACTTATAAATTTATATATGAGATTGTAAATTTGAAATATTTACCTTGATCAAACTCAGTTATGGAATCACAGAATTCTTGTTCAAAATATTTTAAAATATATCAATCACAGAAAAAGTCTAAATGTTAATGGGGTAAAATAATGTATATAAGCATATAAAAGTGTTAAAGATGTGAATAATAGATTCCAACAATAAAATACATGCAAAATTTAAAAAAAAAAGAGCATATGAAGTGTTTATAAGAGTGTGGGAAAGGTTAATAAGACAATGGGAAAGGTTTATAGGAGTGTGAGAAGGGTTTATAAAGCCATAAAATATATATAAATAATAAAATAAATGCTGCTACTTCACGGATTTTCACCTATCACAGGGGGGTCTCTGGAACGTTACTGCCAGGATAAGTGGGGGATCACTGTACATGTTTGCAGATATATATATATATATATATATATATATATATATATAACATTTCAATTGTTTTTCCTCTTCCCTTCACCCCATTTATTTTGCAGCATCAGATTCATTTATTTTATAAGATTTTATAAGATTAACTAGCACATACACAGATTAAAATCCAGACTAATAGGCAAAAAAAAATATAAAACACTAAGACAGTTTTAGATACATTATCCATGCTGGATTACAAAACCTACTTTTTCCTTTCTGTTTTTTATTTGTTGGTGTGTTGGTTTTTTGAAACAACTATGTGGTTCAGGCTGGTTCTGCACTACTGTGTACTCCAGGCTGGTCTTGAACTTGCAGCAATCCTCCCATCTCAGCCTCTTGAGTGCTGGGATTACAGATATGTGCCATCATTCCTGGCCTGGTTTTACTAATTATCTGTCTTTTATTAACTTTTTCACATAAGAGAAACCATGCCAAATGTATGCTTGTGTGTCTTATTTACTTAACATTATGGTCTCAGGGTAGATTCATTTTCCTACAAATAACTTGTTTATCCTTCTTTATGGTAGAGTAGTACTCCATTGTGTATAAATACATTTTCTCTATTCATTTATCTGTTGATGTCCACATAGGCTGTTTCCAAGATTTGGCTATTATGAATTGTGCTGCTATAAACACTATGGTATGATCTCTTTAACTCCTTTGGGAAGATACATAGAAGGGGAATAGCTGGGTCAGTTGGAATTTCTGTTATTAGTTTTCTAAGGCATCTCCATTCTGATTTCCATAGTGGTTGTTATTAGTTTACATTCCCACTAACAGCAGAAAAAATGTTCCTTTCTCCCTACAGCCTCACCAGCATTTGTTAATTAGTTGATGTTTCTGATGGTAGCCATTCTTTCTGGTGTGAGATGGGATCTCACTGTTGTTTTAATTTGCATTTCTTGAATGGATAGTGATGTTGACAATTTTTTAAATGTATTTCTTTACCTGAGAAGTGTCTATTCATTTCAGTTGCTCATTTTTAATTGATCTTTAAATGTGAGGTGCCTAGTGTTTTTGAGTTCTTTATATATCCTAGGCATTAATCCTTTGAAGAGTAGCTGGAAAAAATATTTTTCCCACTTTGTAGGCTGTCTCTTCGCTCTGATCATTTCCTCTGTTGTGTAGAAACTTTTTAATTTGATATGATTTCATTTGTGATTCTGGTGTTACTTCTTGTGCAACTAAGGTTTTGTTCACAAAGTCTTTGCCGGTTTTTTCTTCCAGCATATTGTTTCTGTCTTTAGATCTTCAATCCAGTTTGATTTTAGTTTAATGCATGGTGAGAGATAATGGGGCTAACTAAGTTCAGTCTTCAGCATATGGATATCCTGTTTTCTCAGAACCAGTTGTTAAAGAGGCTATCTTTCCTCCAGCAAAGGGTTTTTGCCCTTCGTCAAAAATAACATGGCTGAGTGTGCCTAGAGTTCTTTCTGTATTTTCTATTTTGTTCCATTGATCCACAAGTCTGTTTTTTGCCAATACCATGGTATTTTTATCACTGTAGCTTTGTAGTACAAGTTGATTCTGGGATTGTGACGCTCCCTGCCTTGCTCTTGTTGTTCAGAATCGCTCTAGCTGTTCTAGGACTCTCATGGTTCCATATGAATTTTAGGGTTGCTTTCTCCAGTTCTGTAGGAAATGTTAATTGTATATTTATTGGGATTGTATTGACCACTTAACAGTTTATCCAGAGCATCATTCAGGCAGTGCATTTGTTTGTGTACTGATTATCCTAAGCATCACTCAGGCAGGTGTCATTTACATTGATTGATTCTTAAATAAATTTGATAAAATTGTTTTTATATTTCTTGTTATATTACCTTATATAAGTAATGAAAAAGTAGTCAACTTTTGTTTACCCTAATTTATTTCATTTTTCTTGATGCTGTTGTGAAAGATATTGTTTCCCTAATTTCTCTCTCAATAAGTTTGTTATTTGTGTACAGGAATGCTATTGACTTTTGAGTGCTGACTTTTTATCCTGCCTCACTGGTGAATTTGGTTATTAGTTCTTAAGAGTCTTTCAGTGGAGTTTTTGGGCCTTCTAGGTAGAGGGTCATGTCATCTTCAAATAATAATTTAACTTCTTCCTTCCCGATCCATACCCTTTTATTTCTTTCTCTCATGTAACTTCTTTAATGTTTTGAAAGCTATAATGAACAGAAACAATGATAGTGGACATCCTTGTCTTGTTCCTTATTTAGAGGGAAAGCTTTCAGCTTCTCTTCATGTAGTATGATGTTGGCCATAGATGGCTTTTATCAGTTTGAGATAAATACCTTCTATTCCTATTTTCTTAGGGTTTGTATCATGAATGGGTGTTGGATTTTGTCAAATAATTTTTCTGCATCTTTTGAGATGATCGTGTGATTTTTGGCCTTGCTTCTGTTTATGTGGTATAATACATTTATTGATTTGTATATGTTGAACCATCCTGCACCCCTGGAATGAATCTTACTTGGTCATGTATGATCTTCTTGATGATTTACTGCATCCTGTTTGCCAGTATCTTATTGAGGATTTTTGCCTCTTTTTTCGTTGGGTTGTTTTCTGGTTTTAAAATCAGAGTAATGACACCCTTCAGGAATGACTTTGGGAGTACTTCATTTTTTATTTCATTAAACAGTTTATGGAATACTAGTGTTAGATCATCTCTAAAGTTCTTACTGAATTTGACAATGAATCCATCAGGACCTGGGCTTTTCTGACTTGGTAGTTTTTTCATTACTTCTTTGATTTCACTTATATTGGCTTATTCAGGACTTTTATATCTTCTTGGTTCTGCTTTGATAGGTCATACATATCAAGAAGTTATCCATTTCTTCTGATTTTTCCATTTTTATAATCTTCTGATTTTAGCAGAATCCATTGTGATTTCAACTTTTCCACTTGTAATTGCATGGATTTGAGAAAAAAAGGTTTCAAAACAATGATCCTAAGGAAATTCAATGTGATGCAATAGAGAGACAGTACAAAGAGATAAGAGGGGGCTGGGGGTTTAGCTCAGCAGCACAGCACCTGCCTGGCAAGCACAAGGTCGTGAGTTCGATTCCCAGTACCAGAAAAAAATCCAAACAAAAAACAAAAAACAAAACAAAAAGAAAAACCAAAGAGATAAGAAAAACAATGTAGGATATGAATGTGGAATTCACCGAAAAGAAACCAGAAAATAGAAACCATTACAAATCTTAGAGCTAAAAATTTCAATTAATGAAACAAAAAATATGACTGAGAGCTTCCACAACAAACTAAGAAAAATAGAAGAAACAATTTCTGAACTTGAGGACCAGCCTTTTGGAGAAAAGAAGGGAGAGAAAGCAAAAAGGAGGGGATGTGAAAGGACGAAGAGGGGAGGAAAGGAAAAAGGACGTGTGTGGACTTGTGTGATACCATTAAGTAAACAAATATTTGCATTATGGGAATTCTAGAAGAAAAAGGTTAAGGCACTCATAATGAAATAATAACTGAAAAATTCCCAGATCCTCAAGAAGATGTGGATATCGAACTACAAGAAATTCAACCAACCCTAACTGGATTCAACCAAGAAAGAATTTCACCAAGGGATATTATAGTCAAAATGTCAAATGTAAAGACAGAATTGTAAAAGTAGCAGGGGAAAGGCATCATTTTGCATATGAGAGAATGCTCATTGGCCCTACAGCACAATTCTTGGTAGAACCTTAAGCCAGAAGAGAATGGAATGATATATTCGAAGTAAAAGAAAAAAACTGTCAATGAAGAATACTATATGCAACAAAACAATCACTCAGAAATGAAGGACAGATGAAGACATCCCAGGTCAGCAGAAACTAAGGGAATTATCACAACCAGAACAGCCCTATAAGAAATGCTTAAAAGGAATTCTACACGAGAAATAAAAGGATAGCAACTGCCATCATGAAAACACAAATCACAAAACTTAGAAAAACATATACTCAAAAGGGAATGAAACATTGGCATGATAGAAAACCATGAAATCATAAAGATAAATAATAAGACAGGGGGAAAGGAGCAAAGAATAAAAAGAATAAAACAGCAAAATGACAGGAGGAAGCTTCCACCTATAAATAATAATCTTAAATGTAAACAGATTCACACATTCTTGCTGGCTTGAATCTCTGGTGGTACATGTAAGACTGTCCCATCAGGCAGCATGTACCACTCGTGATACAAATTGATCTCATCACTTTTATCAATCATTTTACTAGTAAAATCAATAAAAAGTCTATCAATTGACTGAATCTAGTTAGTTGCTTGAATTGAATGATTCCTGCCCAAATATGAATATTAAATTCTGTTCATATAATAAAATTATTATAATAATTTTTATTTCATTAAATTAAAAGAAATTTGTATTCTTCTATATTCATGAATTTCTTTAAAACATTTATACATAAAGGCAGCTAAGTGCAGAGTGTACTAAATGTCATATGCATTTGGCTTTTCTTGTGGCCACAGCAGCACCCATTTTTTAAGATAAATTTCAATAACATTCTCTATATCACTTGTGTGTGTTTCTTCCTGATTTCTAAATAAGCTTCTATAAAGTAAATATTTTTGAGTAACTTGTACCCATTACATGTGTCAACAGGTTCACAGTTTATCAATAATTAATAATCTACATTTTAACAGGGAAATCTTATGAATACACCACTGGAGGTGTATATAATAAGAATTTAAAATTATTGTATCACAAATTAGCTGTATTACAATTTTTTCTACAATTTTAATTTTTTTAAGGAACTATAATATAATTACAGTTGGTCTCCTAATTTAATACGTTTGTTTATGCGATTGTAATCAAAGACCCCCGAGAAATGGTTCATGCCACCTGATAGAACAGTCAGCTCAAATCGGAGCCACCCAGCACTGAGACATACAAATTATGGCACTATTATAAAAGTATTAAAAGACACAGGGCAACTAGATTAGAAAAAAAAAAGAGGACACAATTATATGCTGTCTATAAGAACATCAGCTCACTGGTAAAGATATATATATATATATATAGATATAGATATAGATATAGATAAATGGAAACAGTGATATTTCCAGTTTACCTTTTCCAACAGTGTGCAATACCCTACCCCACCCCTGGGTTGAAGTTACAATTTGCTTTGTTCTTTTCTTTAGATGCCTTTTCAACTCTTGTGCTGTTTGGGGTTCCTGTCATTTTCTTACTGATTTCCAGAGTTCTCCTTCAGTCATTCTCTGCAAAAGTTTTTCTTTTATTGCCTTGCTCTTCACTGTGGAAGAGCCATGCAACACAACACCTCTTATTCAGCCATCTTGGTTTCTTTTATCTTTCAAGTAAATTAAAATTGAGTATGCCTTATTTAAAATTATTGGAATCCAGAAGGGCTTTAGATTTTGAATGTTTTGGAATTGTGGATATTTGCATATATATAATGAGACATTTGGGGATGGTACCCAAGCTTAAACAAGAGATTGCCTCATATGTTTATATACACCGTACACACACTGCCTAAAGATAATTGAATACACTGTTTTTAAATGTACCTGAGTTTTGACTGTGACTAGTCACATGAGTTTAGGTATGGAATCTTCCTCTAGTGAGTGGCATCATGTCAGCACTCTTAAAATTTCAGATTTTTTGATTTTGGATGGTCAACTTATATTAAAATGTAGTCAGGAAATATGAACAAATATCAAGAAGGCATAATATATGAGTCAGGTTTTCTGGGTAAAAATCTTTGCAAGAATTACAAATCTGAGACTTATAAGCAAATATGGCAGTTAAAGCCATTGGAGCAAATGACAATGTGCAGAAAGTGAATGTAGATAGAAAATAAGTTAAAAACTAAGCTCTGGAACCTTCCATTTAGAGGTGAGAAAATGTGAAACCAGTATAAGAGATTGAGAAAAGACTAAGTGATATTTCTAAATCCAAAGGAGGAGAATATTTCTGGAATAGTAGGTAACCAAATGCTGCTAGCCGGTTAAATAAGACCATTGGGAATCAGCTCCCACAAGTACTGGCTAAAGCTTCTGGAAAGTAGCAGCTTTTGCTGTCTCCCTAAAATATAAAAATGGGGAAGAAGAAAGTGGGGAATGAAGGACCAACAGATCCAGGAAAGAATCTAGTGAGGGTGGGTGTCGCTGAAAACCAGGCTAAATTATACAAATTCAAAGGATCAGACTGACTTTGGACTTTACAACAGCAACACTGGATGTAAGACAGTTCTGGGGCCGTGCCTTCAAAATTCATAAGAAAAGTGACTTATTCATTAGAATTCACAAACTGTAAGGGAGACTGCTCAGAAGGCTAAAGAAATATCAGTAGCACATAATTACTATATTTCCCTGAAATAAAAACAGGTCTTATATTAATTTTTTCTTCAAAAGACACAATAGGGCTTATTTTCAGTGGCTGTCTTATTTTTTCATGTATAACAATATATTCATTTATTTTGTAAAAAAATCTACATTTATTCAAATACAGTCATATCATCTTCTTCTGGAACATCATCATCACCCAATTCTGGCCTGAATTTCTTGCAGCTCCATTTCCTGTAGAGCCATTGGCCCCAATCTCTCATCTCCAGCAACAGAGCCATCCTTAAATGAGCACTTCTTGTCTGTGTAGCCAGCTTGTAATGCATTGTTATAATACGTGGTATATTGAATTATGAATATTCATATTAGATACACTCATATCCATTTGTTATTAAGTGCACATTATTTGTGCATTGTGTCTGTACTGACTGGTCATTAGGCAGTAAGTCTAAAGTTCATTTGTTTACACAGGCATTACCTTTTGTCCCAAGGCACCCACTTGGATATTTACAAATACTTAATAATAATTTTTATTATCATGTAAGTATTAATATATTTATATCTAATTATATGTTAATTTACTTTGTAATTCAATATGTCCATCATCTGTTGCAACAGTCATGCTAAATGCATACATCTGGCTGATGATCTTAACTGAGGCTTATTTTGGGGTAGGGTTTATATTACCAGCATCCTGAAAAGTCATGCTAGAGTTTATTTTCTGGTTAGTTCTCATTTTCAGGGAAATGCAGTATAAAAAAGGGTCGCTAAAGTGAATAATAGATAGAAAAACCTTTAAGCAGTGTGATCCCCAAACTACTGTGTTGACTAGCCTTGTCCATCCAAGAAGACAGAAATTTATTCTCTAGTTGATTGTCTCCTGGAGAGAGCAGAAGATTAAGACCCCAAGGTGAGTACCATGTCATGAACAATTGAATCAGGTGGCTATGTACAACTGAACGGGGAATGCTAAAATTTATGGCTGCCTGCTTGGCTTCCATATCACTGACAGTCAAGGCATAACTTCCAGGTATGAGATCTTAAAACTGCTCAGACTATAGCAAAGACTTTTACATTTGCACAAGTACTGACATTTTGAGCTTCCCAATATATCATTGCCCTATGTGAACCTCAATTCTCTACTTATCATTTTAGTTTACCAGATAACCAAGAATAAAGACATTTGAGATAAGACTTTAATAGACAAGGAAAAACAACAGCAGGACAGAAGAACCAAAGTTATGCGTAAAGAGAAAAAAAGACTATTATTAATATTGCTAGAGTGATAAGAGAAGGTAATACATGCATGAAATCACAACAGCTATAAAAAGAACTTTATAACTTTCAGCTAGAAAAAGAATTGAAAACTAAAAGGAATTTTTGGAAATGAATATATAATAGTAGAAATAAACTGAATATGAAAGATTTAGGGGCTGAGTATATAGCTTAGTGATAAACAAGTGGTTAGCATGTGTACTGCAGAACCACCAGGGGGAAAAAAGTTATTTAAGACAAAATTGATCAAATCCTCCAGAAAGTAAAGCAAAAATAGGAAAATACAATAAAAAAATAAGACAACCAGCCCAGAATCTAACATTTAAATAATCAGTTCCAAAATGAATGAAAGATACCACTGAATTAATGAAAATTACAATTAACAAAAAGAGATACTCAGCCAAGGTATGTCTTTATAAAATTTCAAAACTATAAGAACAAACATAAGACTGTACAAACATCCAGAAGGTTAGAATGCCATTGAACTTCTCTGCATCAACTTTGGAACAAGATAGTGGTGGAGAATGCCTTCAGAATTCACAAAGAAATTTCTACTAGAGTTCTACACCTAGTCAAATTAAGAATAAAGTTAATAGCTGGGGCCGTAGTTCTGTGGTAGAATGGTTGCTTGCATAGCACGCAGGAAGCTCTGATTTCAAACCCTAGTACTGGAAAAACAAAAAGAAAAAAGTTAGAAGTGACATTTTCAGACATGCAAAAGATATAACAAATGATGGAAATAAAGAGAGGGTATTCCCAGGAGGATATTTATGGGAGAAGTCTCAGAATGATAGCTGTAAGGCTAACCATTCAGCATTACAACAGCATGTCTCAAGAGATGGATATGTTGAAAACTATCATAACTAATATGTGCACTGCCCTCTGGACCATCATTTGAACTGGATGACACATACCTGTGTAAGGCTAGCACAGATTCTTCTCTGCCTTTGCATTCTTTTTACCATGTTCTTATACAGTTCATGCTGTCCTCCATATCCTATTGTTCAAATTGGCTACCTATGCTCATACACCCCCAGAGAAGTTTTTATGTATAAGTATAGAAGCAGAAACTGTAAAGAAGTCCAATCTCCTAGATTACACTTGTGCTACATATTTAGCTGATCTTGCTATAGCCTTAAGACCATATGCCACAATTTTGATGAGTCTTGTGTTTGATAGAATTCTCTCAAATTTTGCTCACTGACTTAACCTGGAATGGAGCATCTTGTGACTCAACAGGGACACAGCAGCTAGACTGTTAACCTCTCTTTTCCAGGAAACTTTATGTAACTGTAGCACTGTCATCTTTTCTTTACATAGCTAGGTTTGTGAGTGCTAATCAGATTTTAAAACCTGGACAATGTTCTATCTAGGGATTCCCAAATAAGAGGATGGTAAAATATTTTCTAATATGAATAGTTAATGAAAAATCTAGATCTTTGCTAATTGTCATTTGTCTGTCAGAAATGAATAGCAGCAAACGCACTGCAAAATTAAGTCAAAACTAATCCAACATTTAGGTTGACCATTATCACTAGCAGGTTGTTCCATTCAAACAGGAATTCCTAGCTTTCTTGTTTAAGATTTGACATGTTTACTTAACACTGACAAGGCCAATTCTTGCTTTCATTTAATTATAGATTAAAAGAATTTAAAAATATATCCATATTTTCTAGGTATAGATAATTAATAAATAGTTTTTAGGGCCATTTTTCCTTATGTTTCTTAGATTTGATCAGCTATTCTTAGCCTTACAACTTTTCCTCTTTTTAAAACAAATACCCCATATGACATCAATTTTACATTCTTCAAATCCACAGTTAGTGAACACATATGTACACATAAAAAGAATGCAATGTTACAACTTTAATATAAAGAAACAGGCTCCTGGGTCCGAGAGTGGGCCGGACTCATACCACCGCGATTCCCAGCCGAAAAGCGC
>NW_004955424.1:20989885-21008801 GCF_000276665.1 Chinchilla lanigera
TAACTCTGTATTGTCTGTATTGTGCTTGTGATATGTTGTAAAATGTTGTATGTCTGTTAATGTTTCCCTCCTTTTATCCTTAAAATAAAAAAATATATATAAAGAAACAAAGGGAAAATTGTTTATTATTTTTCAAATTAGGCCCCTGTGACACTCCTAGACCAAAAGACACAATGAATTATTCTAATGTTTATATAGTAATTACAGAATCACTGAGATGTAATGGATGCAAAATGATACAGCTATGTTGTATTTCTGATTTAAATACTACAAGCTTCACCTAAGGCACTGCCTTTGCATATTCTACAAACCACCTAGCTAATGTGCTATTTTATCCATGCCTAGAATTCTGACCAATAATATTGCTCCCTTTGAGGGTTTTTCATACCAGGAAACACAGGACTTAACATTGTCACTAAAATGAAAGAAGTGGTGCTTGGTAGGATAAACAGTGCATTTACTAACCAGAGACCCCTACTTCCATATTTCTGGTCTATGGTCATGGTACATGAGATCTTCCATTTTCCCTAGTGTCTTGTTTAAAAGAAAAAAAAAAAAAAACTAAAACACACCTCCTACTGTGTCAGCACCTCAGAAGTCTAATGGTTTCAATCCTAAAAGAAGTTGGACTTACATGGTAGAATTATAACCAGAAAAACCTTCCAGACACTCTTAAACTATAATTTGTTATGTTCTTAAGCCTGGATTCCAAGGTTGACCTTTCATGTCAGTAGTAATCATGTATATGAATAAAGCTTTGGTTTTCTCCTTAGCTTTCAAACTCTTATGAGTCTGTTTACGGAAAGCTTACTTGCCTATAAAGAGTGCCACCAGTGGACCAGTCCCTAAGAGTACATTTTTGAGAGTGTGGAGGTATCTGTCCTAAACAACTTTCTCTCAGAGAAAAGATCCAACCCCAAGTGGGACAGCCAACACTTCTCATCAAATATATCTAAATGTTCCTGGAATTCGTAGATTATTTCATCTCTCATCTTTCTAACCTCATTTTTCTACTTAACATTCTCAAAAAAGTGTAAGATTTCACTTTTGAGTTCTGGCTACATATTTAGTTTTAATTAACTGAGATAACTAGGAGGAAGCAACAAGTATATACCTACATATAGTAATGCTTGACTAATCAAGAACCTTTTAGAGACAAGTCCTATAACAATTAAGGATGTGGCGTAGGAGATGGGGAAGTCATCTACCAATACACTAGGATTTATGAATCTAAAAGAAAAGCTCAAATGTCAAGTCTTGTACTGGAAGATTACTATCTTGAAATTCTGACTTATTATTCCCTATGTGACACCTGTGATTTATGTACCTCAATTGCTACACCCAAACTGCCTCCTACTATGAGGTGTGATCTAGAAATACAGTGAACATTGAAATTAAAACTTATTTTAAAGACACACTGCTATTAATCCTCCTCTAAATATTCCCTCTTGCTTTGAACACATTTATTCCACCATTCTTCTGCTTCACAAACCAGTTCTGGCAATCCTCTTTTGTGTCTTCAGTTGTGCTGTTGGGGTTGCCTCAGTATCCTAGATTGATACAAAACCCTTATCTTTCATGGTCATTTTGACAAAGAAAGAACCAGAAGTTGCACAGTAGCAGATCCAGTGAGTAAGGTGGATGTGGACACATTGTAATGTTTTTATGTAGTGGGTTTCTGTTGGACGGTACTCTGCAGAAATATTCACCATATTTTTTATCATATCTCATAAAGACACAAAAGACATACAGAACTGCTTTAGAAAATGGAAAGAACAATGTAATGTCAGTTTGAAGTGAGGAAGATTAATGGTTTGAAGTGAGGGAGCTTAATCATTTAATGTAATAAAATTTTTTAATTTAAATAATATTTTGATCACATCTAGTACCTTTAGGTACTAGGATTATGGACTTTGCTATTGACTTTATAACAAATGCATTTTTCTCAAGAGTGACGTTTAATCCTGACAGTGTTACATGTGCTTACCAGAATGGCTCTATTACCTTCACTGGGCCTACTAGTTCAGTCATCAGCATTTTCTGCTGCCATTTACTTCCCTACCTTGTCGTTTATCCCACAGTTCATATTCACAGTGGTGGAAAGCACTACTAAAAGACTTTCTTTTATTTTTTAAACCTAAAAGCATTCTAATTCCCCTATTTACATTCAAATGCAGGAGAGGGGAAAAAAAGAATTACACTATTATTTGAATCCCAGAAAAATATCACTAACAACTACATAAGGCATAAACAACACTCCTGGTTCCTTAATTGCACCACTGAAAAATATAATAGTGTACAATATTCATATACACAGACTTTTACTACATAGTAATTTTGACTTCTACATCTGTTTTTTCTGTGTACCACAGCCTCTCACCAATAAGAAGCTAGAAAGGACTATGGAAATAGAAGCCTAAAAAGACTAGAGTAAACCTTTTAATTTTCCAAGCAATAGACAACAGTCATCAGAAGACATAATCTAAGCTGTAGATGACATTTATCTCCAGGATATATCACTACTGTCTATGTCAGCTAAAAATTTCTTATAGCTATTTAGGGTCATAGATGTAACTGGTTTCTTCATATTCAGCCTACAGTTGTATGTTTGGTCAGATTAACCTCATCTTCTGTTCAGTGTTTCTCTGGGTACTTTTTTCCCCTACATTGCAATACCACCAAGCATACAAAAAGTTAAACTCCCAACAGCCACGTGTCCAGCTTTGAAATCTGCTGGTTTGAAACAGTTTTCTAAAATTATAACGTGCTAGAATACACATGCAACTTTTATTGGCTAAAATCTTGGGTCTACCACCCAAATCTGTGCCTCCTGGTTGAAAATATGTATTAAATTACCAGACACCAAATAGAATACATGGATAAATAAAAAAAATTAAGGGGACCATATTTGGGGCTGCATGGGAAAGGAGTAGAGTAGACACAGCCATAAGTTTTGGTGGTTGTTTTGTTTTTACTGTACACTACTATGCAAAAGTATTGATTAAACCACTGAAAATTTTTATGTTTTTAAAACCATTTTAACATTTTCTAGATGTGTAAAAGTTACTTTATAGAAAGACTGGAAATGAGCAAAACAAGAACTCAGAAACCACAGCTTTAATAATTTTGTTAGATTATAAATTTTATATGATATATCAATTAAAATACTAGGACGTTTTACTTTTTTAGATGTGATAATAATCTGCTTAAGGACTTCAGCTTTACGCTGAGGTTTTCAAACACTAGTATGGTTGCACAGACTTTTTAAAGCCTTTGGGCACAAAACTGGTAAAATGTGGTTTTAGTTATTGGCATGCCTGTGCAACAAAGTATTTGAGAGGTGTGACTGACAAGCCAGGAGTGTGTATAAGGAAAAACCTATGCTTATGTCTGCCTCAGTGACTTTATTAGCCACACCTTAATTGTAAATTGTAAACTGTCATTCAAAGTAGCATAGTGATGTTTTAAACAAGTCATATTGTAATATCCCTGCTTCTTTTGCCTTAATGCCTAGAGGTAAATTCAGAAAGTGCTCTTACGTTTTGTCTCATAAAAACATCCATCTGAAAAAAATTAAATAAGAAACCCTAATAGTTAAGAGCAATGCAAAGAAGATTTATGAAACTATGCATATATATAAATTATATAGTTAAACATCACAATTACCTAATTCAGTCTTCATTATAGTTCAGCAACTGGTTTTGATTAAGGACAAAAAACTATTCATTAGTTTTTGAGGCAAATTTTAA
This sequence comes from Chinchilla lanigera, assembly GCF_000276665.1. Classification (NCBI taxonomy): domain Eukaryota; kingdom Metazoa; phylum Chordata; class Mammalia; order Rodentia; family Chinchillidae; genus Chinchilla; species Chinchilla lanigera. The sequence goes on from NW_004955424.1 coordinate 20,993,635, forward strand.
ACCAATATTTTAAAACATGCTATTAACACTGTATAGTGAATTTAAATTGATATTAATATCAAGGATCTCACTGGAGACCTTTATTATCTTTATAAAGAATTATAGACAATCTATTTTAAAGCATGCTACATTTTATAAGACACACCTAATTCTACATTTTAAAATAAATGCACAAATATGAATTCACATCGTATATTTTAACAACCACACAATTCTGAACTAAGTAGTGAACATGTATATTATAGATTACTTATTTCTTACTACTAGGCTAAATATTTATTTCTGAATATAATTTGTTCTTAATCATTCTTAATACAAGTAATATGAATTTATCAAAAATTCAAACTGTACAGAGAAGTATAGTATAGTAAAAGAAAATCCCATTAACCCCTCCTTTTCCCTTGACCAAAACCCTTACTTGCAATATGTAGTGGTTCATTGATTATGTCAACTTGAGAAGTTTAGAAGCATAACTAAACTTGGCTCAGCAATTGGCCCAGCAATCCTACACCCTAGGGTGTAGAGGAGCCACCCTAGGGTGGATCACCTAGATAATATAAAAGGGAAATGAAGAAGGACAGCAATACTTCCATTCCTTTTGGAGGAGCTCCAGACTTCACCTTCAGCTTGAACTTAGTCTCCTGGCTTCTAGTGCAGACTCTTCGGCTTCCACCTTGGATCCTTCAGCCTTCCGTCACAGACTTATCGGCCTCCTGGTACGGACTTGCACGGAACTCTGCAGGGAACTCCAGACCCTGGACTGATTCCTTCCGTCTTCAATGTGCAGACACCCTCTGCACACTTCCCCATACAACTCTCTGGCTGACTGTTGTAAGCCAATCTTGTAATTTCTTATAATTTGTATATCCTGTGTTATATCTGTTTCTCTGGTAAAACTCTGACTGATAAACAATAAAATAATTTTTGTCTAAATTTTGATAAGGTAATAATTTATGTCTTACTTTTAAATAAGTATCAAAGATTTTAATCCTTATATGAGGAATTCTCAAGTTGAATCCTGTCAGTGCTCCAACTTTCATTCTATGCAATTGTTCAATAGCTTAGTGTTCGGTAGTGGAGCTTCTAATCTTTCTGAAGGACATGCATATGGAGGCAACCTTAGGAAACATTAAGTAGTGTGGTGTTGTTCTGTAGGTCCCATTCTGGAATTCTTAGGGTGTTTTGTTTTGTTTTGTTTGCTTGCTTGCTTGCCTTTTTAAGTGGACCAAACAACACAATTGTGTGTCAGAAAGCCTATTTTATCTGACATGTAAGAAAAGATAAACGCCTGTCAGTTGATGTTTAAAACTCAAACTAGTTTTGAAGTAACAAGAAAGGGAAAGCTATTAGTTCAGAGTTCAGTCACTTTTCATCTAAACCCATCAGTGTGTGCACTGGTCCATTAATTATGTGGCCCAGCACAAAATAATATGTTAGTCTTTCATTTATGCTAAGATGACAGCTGTAAGGTTTTAGTTAGGGAGAAAGAAAGCTATTTCAAGTACTTTACTTACTGGCCTCAAGAACTTAACCAAGTCATAAATGAAAATGAAAAAATTAACCAGCTGAGAATCCAACCAGTTTCTTTGATCACAGTACTAGAACCAAAATTAAACAGGGCGGGGGATGTTAAAACTTATGGTCCTAATGGACCCAGCTTTGTGTGTGTATGTGTGAGACAGGATCTCACTCTGTAGTTCAGGTTGGCCTTGAACTTGCAGCAGTCTTCCTGCCTGAGCTTCTAAAGTACTGGGATTACAAGCATGCACCATCATGCCCAGCTTCCAGCTTTTCTTAGATTAAGGAAATATTCTAAAATAAAAGCCAGCAAACTTTCTATAAAGGGCTAGACAACAAATATTTTAGGTTCTCTGGGGCATACAGTTTCTGTCATATCTATTCAATTCTATCCTTGTAGTGCAAGATCAGTACATTAATGAAAACTCAAAGCTGAGTTCCAATAAAACTTGATTTATGAACACAAACATAAATTTCATATAATATTGGCAAGTCACACAATAGTCTTTTGATGTTTTTCCAACCACTAAAAGTATAAAATTCATTTTTAGCTTAAGGATTACTGAAAATAGGCAGCAGGCTGGATTTGGCCTCACCATAGTTTGCCAGTTCCTACTATAGCACATTCTTTTGGTTCTTGTTTTATAGACTGTCCCTCTGCCTCAAAGGACAGACATGTCAATACCAATGTACTGATTTTTAAATTTTTTATTAAAGTATTTATAGGTTATAAAACCCTACCAGTGCCAGAATAAATGAGTGAAAGTAATGTCATTTAAAATATTTCCACTAGGTGAACACAACTCAATGTTCTAATGCCACACTATTGTAATAATAGTCTTTAGTACAAAACATGTTTTCTGTATAAAACTTTTGCTTCCATTTATTTCACTAAAAAATTTCCTACTCTAATTAATTTTTTAAAAAGCAATTAGGTTGAGATATTTTCAAAATTGCCTACTTTAGATAAGTTTTAAATTTGTATAAAATTAATTTCACAAATTTTATTTTTATTTTTAATTTTGTAAATTAATTTTACACAAAAAGTAATTTGGGGTAAAATATGAAATTTTAGATTATATTTACTTTTGGAATGCTTAGTACAAACATGGTTCAGAATTCAAAAAGCAAAAGTAGTTTCTAGTGAAAAGTTTATTCCTAAGCCTGATCTGTAGTCATCTAGTTTCCTCTTCAGAGATAAGTAATGCTACCACTTTTATATATATATAATAAAATACATATAAAATACATAACATATTAAATATATAAAAATACATATAAATATAACATATATACACTATATATGTACATAGTTTCCAATTATATATGTATATATATTTACAATTACATATAAATAAAATTTATATAGTCACAGTATAGCCATTGTTTTTAGACTATATTCTTTCTGATGACAAGTTAATGCATATGCATTATATAAAATTCAAATGATGGTGGCAACCCACTTTCTGGGTCCTTTCTGTCTCTCAGGCAGGAGGCCACTCTCCCTCAATAAAATTTCCTATGCTTAAGAAAAAATTCAAAAAAAAAAAAAAAAAGAAAAAATTCAAATGATGAGGAAATACTTAATTTAGAAAATAAAGAGTTCTGTATAATGCCACCAACTAAAAAAGGAATCATATCAATTTGTAGCTTTTCCCCTAATTTTCACATATTTTAAATAAAATATGCTCATTCTTTACATCCTGGTTTGAAAACTGCCTTTTTTTAATTTAACAAAATATTCTGGAAAGCTGTATCAATATATGTAGATTATTCCTCTTCTCTTTTTCTATGACTGTATTATTCAATTATATATTTATAAAGTGTTTAACCAATATGCTAAGGGTGAGTATTTGAGTTATTCTCTGTTTTTACTAAGATCAGTACTACCAGAACATTCTGAAAAGATGGCATCATTGTACTATTGAAATCTCCCTCAAATACCTCATAACCAAAAGAGCAATTAAAATAGTGAACCCCAAAATCTATGGACAGCATCTACAACAAAACCTAGTGACAATGCATTTCCATAAACCCCAAAATGAAAATGGATAGCAATAGCTAAAAGACCTAGTGAAACCTTCTTGGGATTGAGAAGACCCAAAGTACATGATAATGCAATATGATTTTTGTCCAGTGTTCTTGAATGTCAACATGAAGAAATTTCATGAAGAACAGATAAATGGTAGAAATAACTACAACTTTCTTAAGATGCCTAGCCATCTAACCAAGACTTTCCTGTCCTTACCTACTAATCCAGTGAAAAGACAACCAAGGGAAATATAACACAGCCAGGCATGGAGGCACACACCTATAATAGTCCTAGTACTCTGGGAGGCTGAAGAAGGAAGATCTCAAGTTCAAACCCAGCTTGGGCAACTCAGCAACTTAGCAAGACTCTGTTTCAAAAATGAAAAATGAAAAAGAGCTGGAAATGTAGCTCAGCGTGAAGACCTTGGGTTCAAACCCCAGTTCAGGGGGAGGGAGAAAAAAATAACACATTATCATTTTTCCAATGTACACAAAATTGCCAACAAAACATACTGATATTATACTGGAAGACTTTCATAGATATTATGTCACACTGAAGTAGCTGGAATCAACAGTATGGGATTTCATATTATCCCTAGGAAATAGATGCCTGTGATCACCTTCTTGGGTCAAGGTAAAACTCATTCTTGCTCACTTTTACTTCTGATAAGTTCTTGACACTTTGAGCATCCTAATGCTTCCTTCATCATTATCTTCAATTCCTACCTTTTTTCAATTCTAAAGGTGGAAAAATATTTTTATTAAGAACAGCATGGAAAATAGTGTATTTGGAGGGACAACAAAAAATGAACTGAGTAGCCAGGCATGATGGCACACATCTGTAATCCCAGCACTTGGGAGGCTGACGCAGGAGGGCTGCCATGAATTCGAGGCCAGCCTGAGTTACCTAGTAAGTATAAAGCTGGGTTAGGCCCAGTGGCCATGAGTGGTGGAGACAAGAGAATAATGAGTTCAAGGATAGCCTGGCCAACATTCAAAACAGTAAATGCATTGGGTGAATTTGAGGGTAGAAAAGGAATAGTGATACCAAAATATTTTTAAAAGTTTGGAATAATTCCATGCTCTTTATGATTGTTTGTTAAAGCAGTCATATGGCTTTCTCAGACTATGAGTATTCACAGATTTAGAACATCACCAAAATAACAGTGTATTTTTTTTTCAGTCTAATGCTCTTACCAGTAAGTACTCATTTAAAAAATTAGCAAGCTCACATCATCAGAGGAGCTTGACTACTGTTCTGTCTTCTATGTAACCGTCAACATATTGCCAAAAACCATTTTTATGTATATTTTTCCCTTCTTCATGAATAATACTAGCTTGTAAAAATAGTTCTCTTTTGAGATAATAAAATTCTTCATTTTGGGGTAACTTAATAATTTTTACTTTTTTAAAAGATTTGTTTTTTAAAATGAAATCAGCTTACATATAAAATGTCAAATTGGTAGATTAAGGCATAAAATGCAAATGTTCAGGTACTCTTAAACATTTTTGTTGATGTATATTGGTTTGCTCTCTTGGCACACTTCCCACAACTTACAATTATTCTCTTAAGAATCCCAGCTGAAATTCTAGGACAATATAGAGCTCACCTGAGCTCAACAGAAATTCATTCATATATAACTATCTTCTAAGGACAAAGCTTATTTTTAAAACAAAACAACACACACCAAAAGCCTAACACTTCTTAATATATTACATTTCCTAGATTGTTTAAATGATCAGTATGAAAAATTCTTGTAAACAGTTCAGTTCCTACTGGGTCTGTCCTTTTAACTTAAAAGACTTTGTAGTATTAATTGCTCTGTAAATACAAGAATTTTCTATATATTATGCAGTGTACACAAGAAACCATCAAATGGCTTATCTTGTACTTATCAACTTGTTTATTTTTATGCCTCCAAAGGGCAGTATTTTTTAATAAGAGCAGCTGCTACTTTGTAAATATTTTAATGGCTTCTGTTAAGTACAGCTGTCAGTTTAACAAATAATATTATAAAAGATTTTCATTCTTCCATGTGATTGCACATCTTGAAATGTGTTTTACCCTGCAAATCCTTTAGAAATTTTAGACCAGAAAGGATATCTCCTTTGAAAGCAAGAAGCCAACAAAAAGAATGGATAGCATTAAAGAATAATGTATAAGATCACCAGAGAAAAATGCCATTCATTTCAGAAGACAAATGTATATAACAGCAATAAGTTCTCTCAGCTCACTTCTCTTCTTACAACTCAGGCAGTTTGTGGAAATAGAACAACACTGGCTTTATGCCAGACATTTCAGGTATGAACCTTGATTCTTCTACCATTTAATAGATATTAGTTTAGAGCAAGCCAATTAACCTCTTTGACCCTTAGTTTTGTATCTGCAAATGGGGTAATGATACCTAACTTACAGGGTCTTTATGAGAACTAAAGATAATATATGTAAATGGCCTAACTCAGTAAAGGTGACACTTACTATTCTATCTTACTACCTAGCAACCAGGAGTCTCCTAATCACTCTTTCATCTTTCTTCTTTACATTTTTATTCACCGAGCTTATCTCTTCCTCTTCTTCCTTTTTTTTTTTTGGTCTAATTCATGGGATTCACAGGGACAAATATTTTAGAGATGATACAATTTAGCACTTTTGTGAGTAAATGAGAAAATAGAAGCTCAGAAAAATAAAATGACTTGTTCAAGATCACAGTCAAAAACAAAGATCAGATTCTAACCTCTTGAACTTTTCACTGTTTTTCTCCTTGGTGTAAAGTGAAATTTGATAAAGCTGTTTTATTCTGGGTATGAAGAAGCATGAGTAAGATAAGAAAGTGAAAAAATGGACAAAAAAGGAAAATTATTAAAGAAAAAAGAGGAGAGCTTTTTTCCTTTTGCTCTAGAGCAGAGTGCCTCAAGCTTTTTATAAAGAACCAGATTAAAAAATATTTTAGACTACAAGTTATACTCAATTCTGACAAATGTTTGCATATTGTCTAAGGCTGATATATACTGCAAATAAAATGAGGCTACATTCCGAAAAACTTTATTTGGACACTGAAATTTTCACATTTAAGAATATTATCTTTTTATTTTATCCAACAATTTGAAACTATAGAAACTATTAAGTCATAAACCGTACAGCACCAGACAGAGAACTACATTTGACCCTTAAGTTATAGTCTTTGGACCCTGTTCTAGAGCAAACAAATGCCATTAACAGTATAAGCCTTCTGATAAATGGAACAGACACATGACCTATTATCAAATTCTCCTTGTTGTCAGGCACGTAATAGGATCTGATTGGGATCTGATGGAGACTGGGATGAAGTGGGCCATGTCTAACACACGAAAGTTGGCAGTAGCTATTGTAATTGACCAGATTGCTACTCTTAAGAAATGGAGGCAAAATCTGCCACATTTTCTAATTTTTAAATTAAAATGATAGAAGTCATAGGATATTGGGACTATAAGGTTTTTATTGTGTGCTACACAATCAGCTAACAAAATAGTGGGAAAAAGTTCCACTGCAATATGTGAGTTTTTTCTGTAATCTGACTTATGAGGGAGTTAGCAGAAATTGTACGTGTATTTGACTCATATCTTAATCGCTTTTTAAAAACAGAACTCCTGGGGCCCTTGGACAAAGGGGATATACTAAATGAAGGTTTTGTTAGCTTATCTTTAGTACATAAAGATAGGAAGGGAAGGCGAAGAGGAATAAAAACAATTAAGAATCATTATATACAGGTATCTGCTCATAATGAATGTAATCATTATATACTACAAACATGTACTAATAAAATAAAAAATTGTAAAAACTAGTTATTTATAGTGAGTATACTGTTAGTTACAATAATAGTGCTATTTATAGTGATAATTATGATGTTGATGAAGATGATAATCTCAAGAAAGGCAGGCAAGTTTTTTGTGTAAGGTACCAGATAGTAAACAGGCCGTAGAGACTTTTTGGCAACTACTCAGTCCTTCTGTTGTAGTACAAAAGCAGCCACAGACAGAGTATAAATGATTAAGAATAGCTGTGTTATCATAAAAGTTAATTCACAACAATAGGCAGTAAGGCAAATTTGGCACCTGGTTTGTAGTTTACAAATGATCCTAGCTATGTGCAATAGTTGTAAAAAAGAAACATTTTAAAATTCATATACCTCCGCTATACACATACCCTTATAATACTCATAAGAAAATGCTTCAAACCACATAGATTCACTGGGAAAAAAAGAACAAGTTTTTCAAGTATGATAGTTTCTTTAGATGTTAGCAAATCTCCCCAAGACATAATTATATAAAATGGGAGGGGCACCCATTTCAGGGCTCTAGAAATCAAACAGAGACAACAAAGTGAGAAGCATTCTTTTTTTTATTATTATTGCTGGGCTTCTAATAGTAAAGTAGGTGCTTATGATGTTCTTTCTGGAGGCTGCTCCCACCCTCCTCATTTGTAAGCTTGTTCTACCAAGGTGAGACTGACTCTGAAAACTAAGAACTGACTTGATTTGGAGCTAGATGCAGAAAAATCTTTTCCCAACAGCATTGTCAAAATAAGCAGTAAATTCATTGTCAGTAAAAGTGACAAACTTGATAGATTAATAGGGAAAGCTACCGTTAATGCTCTCCTGATTGGCATAAGTGACCAAATAACAGACTAGCCAAAATTTAACAGGAAGACTTTGGAAGTGAGAGGACCAAAAAGTGGCTAACTAAGGTCTTTCACAAGTTCCTGGTGGGGTTGTACAACCTCTTATTTTTTGGCTTTCTTTTGTCTAACAAATTAGACAAAATTTTGTACAACCTTTGCACAACCTTTTGTACAGTCTCTCATTTTTTGGCTTTCTTTTGTTGAACTAAATTTTCTGCTTTGTACTTCTTTCCTTCCACACCCAACTGCCACAAGTTGCCCCTCCCTTTTTGCCTCACATCCCCCATTCACACCGAGACCCTAAGCTAAAACTTCTGCTGCAAATTGCATGGTACTTTAAAGCCCCTTCTTTGTAGTCCACTCTAACCCAGCAAAGTACCAGAAACTAGAGATCATTTGTTGAGATTTGATAGTTTTTACATTTTATTTAAAACATTTTGCAATTTGGACCTTTTGCCTTCACGTTATGCCAAGAGCATTACTGTCATAGTTTCACTTCTCTCTTTATTATGTCCTGTATTATTTGTAGAAGTACTGGGGAATGGAACCACTATTATCTTTAGCTACCTAGAATTTCTACCTCTTCACTTCTTTAAAAACAATTTTACTGAGGTATAATTTACAAATAACATAAAACTCACGCACTAAAAGTATACAACTCAACTATATTTGATAAATTTGTAAGGTTGTATGCCCATCACCAGAGTTCAGCTTTAGATGTAAAAACATTTGTACAGTTAAATTCCTTGAAGAAGAGAAATAAAACAAGGTAACACAATATTTAAAACTAAATTCTAGGAATATACTATCATAGGTAGATTCAAGTCTTTTTCTTAAAAAAAAAAAAAAAAGGAATTCTAGGTGACTGAGAAAAATTCTATCAGAACAAATAGCTCCAAAATATATCCTAGCAAGTCTCTTACATTTCAGTGATTAATTTAAAAAATCTTTGAGGTGTTCTGGTAAAAAGTTCAAATAACTTACAAAAGCCAAAGAATTAAACTGATATCTGACTTTTCAAAAAAAAAAAAAAAGACAAGGCAGAATGTAAGAAATTTTAGAAACACTCAGTGACTGAAAATGTGAATCAAAAATTTTATATCCACCCAAGTTCTGCTTCAAGTATCAAGGCTAGAGAAAATCAGTTTTCAATATAGGGAATTCTTAATCCATGAGCTCTTTTTGAGGAAGAACTTAATTGAATCAGACTGAGAAAGCTCCAGCAAAAGGACTGGTTTGTGTGTGTTTTAATATATAAAAATGTAGACAGAGATGAAAATGGGGCAAGAGTTAGATGACATGTACAAATAATGTATGTATGTGGTGATTAAATTGAAATAATACAATTTTAAAAGTAGAAGAACATCAAAAAGAGTGATAGAGTAAGTTTACTGATTGATATATAGGTGGGAGCTAAAAAATGCCAGTAAATATGGATACACCAAATAATAAGACTCCATAGTACTACAAAGGATGCACGTACAAAAGTCATCAGCAGAACAAAACTACAAACTTTCATAGGACTGCCATTTTAAAAATAAATGAGAACAAAGGAAACATATATGTACCTCAGAAGAGAAAAAAAGCAAATACAATCAAAGTCATACAATTTTAAAAGGCCAGAATTGAGTTCAGACCCAATGTTTCAATTAGTAATATAATGTAAATGGACTTACTTCACTCATCAAAAGAGAAAGATTTTCAAGTTATTCACAAAGCAAGATACAGCTATATCTTGCTATAGTTGAGAGATATCTAAAATAAAATTATTTTATTTTTTATTAGTTTATTAGTTTCTTTTTAACTCTCAGCTATTAGTTGAGAGATATCTGAAATAAAATTATTCAGACAAACTGAAAGTAAAGGGATGGGGGAAAGCAAATAAAAATAATAAAATACCAAAATTAATAATCCTAACTAAAGAAGGAATATGATTAAAGCACAAAAGCATGAAATGAGGCAAAACCTTTTACAAAGAAGTTTTTTTAAAGATAATAATACTTATGTACAATATATTTATGCACCAAATAATACAGAAACCACTTCTATGAGGGAAAATCTGCAAAGCATGTAAGGATATACAGATAGACATTAGTAGCAAAAGATTTTTAACTCACTGTTCTTACCATAAAGCAAATCAACTGGGGAAAAAAGAAGAAAAAATACCTGAATAATGTAATGGACCCTGTAGATATTATGGATAGCTATCAAATTCTATACCTTAATAACAGAAAATTAATTTTCTTCAAAAGAACCCATAAAATTATCACAAAAAGATGATCAGCTGATATGTCATTAAGTTTCATTAAATATCATCAGTGCTCTCTAACCATTATGAAATACAGCCCCCAAAATTTAAACAGCCAAATGTGCTCCCTTCTAGAACTTTTAAAACTTGCCATAAAACAACGCTTGGGTGAAAGAGAAAATACAACATGAAATTTCTAGAAGTAATTATAATGAAAACATTCCATTATCAAAATCTGTGGGATATATTTTAAAGTAATGAATGATCAGAGGAAAGCTGTTAGCACTAAACATTTTTAATGTGGATAAAAAAGAAAATGTAAATGAGCTAACTGAAAAACATTAAAAAGGAGAGAGAAGCCAAACTAAAAGAAATTACAAGAAAAGAATAGACATAGAGACAGAGCAGGAACTAGCAAACTTTTCCTAAATTGCTACAAGTATTTTAGGCTTGTGCACTACATAGTATCTGTTGAAACCATTCAACTCTATTGTAGTACAAAAGTAGCCACAGACAATACATAAAGAAACTGATACTGTTGTGGTCAAGTAAAACTTTATAAAAACAAGCAACCATCCTGAAGAACAGTTTATTGATACCTTAGCAAAGGGGAAAAAAAAACTGTAGACCTAATTAAGTCATCAAACACAGATGTTTTTGAAAAATTAACAGAATAGGCCAGCTTAATCGAGACCAGCCTGGGCTACAAAGTGAGCTCACAGCTGGCCTGAACTGCACAGCGAGACCCTGTATCAAAAAGACAAAAAGACAAAAAAAAAAAAAAAAAAAAAAAAAAATTGCCTTGCTGGATTTTGGACTTGCTTTGGTCCCAATCCTTTGTATTTGCCCGTTTGTAACTTTTGGAATGAAAGTGTTTGTCTTGTGACACTGAATGTTGGAAGTGTCTAACTAATTTTTCATTTGTACAGGGGCTTGCAACTAAGAGTTTGCCTTATATCTCGGAGGAGACCTGGGACTTGGACTTTTCAGCAACACTGAAACTGTTAGGACTTTGGCAACTCTTGCAGATGGACTAAATGCCTTTTACATAAAGGGATGTGCATGAGTCTTTGGGGAGCCAGGGGTAGAATGCTATGAGTCTAAGGTAATATAATATTGATAGACTTAATACTGGCTCTTAAGGATTGTTAAACCTGTGTTATGAAGTTCAAGTTGTGAAATGATATGAATAAGCAGGTCTTTGTATATGGAAACTGGTTTAAAGAAATGTGTCTGGTTGCCAAGTTGACAAGGGGTGGATTGTAGCAGTTGATTGATTCATTGCATCAACTTGAGAAATTTACAAGTTTAACTCAGCAGGGGGCTCGGGTCCTTACTTTGTAAACATCCTGAGCTTATGGAAGAAGAGGGCACATGGCATGGGAAATAGCCAGCATACAATATAAGGGAGGAAAAGAGGCTTGCTTTTTTCCCCTTTTTGCTCTTGCTGCTTTTATTGTCTTCTGCCACCTTAAACTGTTGTCCCTGTGACCTGCCACCCTGCCTTGGAGCCAGCTGATTATGGACTGAAACCTCCACAAACTGAGCTAAATAAACCTTTCCTTCCTTAATTTTGGGTGTCAGGTATTTTGTCTCAGCAGCGAGAGAAAAGTAACCAAGACAGAATCTCCATGAAAAAAATACTTAGGAATAAACTTAGTAAATGCGTAAGTTACATGCAGGAAACTTTAAAATATTCTGAAAGATATAAACATAGACTTGAACAAATGGAAAGACATACCCCTCTTCTTGGATAGGATCAGTCTACATTATTAACATTTCAGTTCTCCTTAAATTAATTTAATGTAATCCCAATAAAAATACCAAGTAACTTTTTATGGATTTTGGCTAGTTGATATTAAAGTTCTTAAAGAAAAATAAGTATACATATCCCAGGGAAACCCTAAAAAAGGAAAACCATAAATGAGACTTACTAGAGATTAAAACACCCTAAAAGCTTTTCAAACTGTCACTTTGTAATTTTATTACCTTCTGAGGCTGAGACAGAGAATTATAAATTCAAGCCTGGACTGGGTAACTTAGTAAGGTACTGTGCTATAATACAAAGCAAAAATATGTGAGTAAAAGTTTTTTGATTAATGGTAAATATTAGAAAAAATATAAAGAATCAGTGATCAGGGTAATCTTCACTGTGATGTCAAGGAATCATCCATGTAAAGATGTGCTGAGATAACAGGAGCATTCTAGGGAGAGGAAACATGCAAAGGCTCAAAGATGGAAACAAGTTTAAGAGCCAGTATAGCTACACTGTAAAGGAGGGTGTTGGAGAATGCGTTATTTAGAACCTTAGTAGGCCATGCAATTAGTTCTTCATTCTAATTTCAGTGAGAAGCCACCTTAAGATATTAGAGTATGGTAGGCATAATGGCCTTGCAAAGATGTCCATGCCCTAATCTCTAGAATGTATGAATATGTTAAATTACATGGCAATGGGGAATTAAGGTAGCAGATAGAATTAAAGTTGCTAATGGTAACTTTAAAATAGAGATATTAATCTGGATTATCCAGATAGGCCTAATGTAATCCTTAAATGTGTATGACAGAAGAGTCAGTTTAGGTGATTCAGTGTGAAAACGTATCTAATCGACAGCCAGGCATGCCAGGCAGTGGAGGAGATTGCCAAGAAACTGGAGAAAATACTGACAGCTCGTCACAGGTAAGGTGTAGTAAGGCATTAACAGGGAAGGACAGGATTGAGACTTAGTAGCAGAAAAGGATAGAGTCCAGAGGCAGTGAGATGGACAGGAAGTTACCAGGAAGTACTCAGAATCTCCAGTTGTGGTGGGCCAGACAAGGAAATTATCAAAAAGTCTGGGGATGGTGAGCCAGGCAGGGAAATTGGTATGGTCCAGTCATGCTGGGACAAACAGGAAATTGCCAGAAAATCCAGTGGCAGCAGGCTGGACAGAGAAATTTCTAGATAGTACTGCAAGTGTCCAGTAGCAGCCAGCTGAACTATACACCACACATAATGCTGTGTTCTCCACCCAATTATTGCAGGTAGTGAGTTTTACAGATTATACAGTGGTGTCATCATTAGCTTGCTTTGTTCAGTTATATAACTGGCATTCCAATAAACAGCTAATTTAGCACACTAGTTTGTCCAGTTCTCAGTGTCACTCAGATAATACTTATCTGAACAGTCTGATCCTGGCATATAATGTCCCCTAGACGTGGCAGTGGTCTTGAACACAAAAGCTTTTCATGGACTTGGTATTAAATGCCGTACTTTATCTTAGGGACAGTACAAAAGGAGTCAACTCACTGTTGTTGGTCTTAAAAATGAAGGAAGCAGACTCTAAGCCAAAGAATGCAGGTGATCTCTTGAAGGCTGAAAAAGGCATAATGTAAGCATAAGATATAGAAAAAGATGAGGTGCTTCCATATTCAAGCACTTACAATATCGGAGGGAATAAACAAGTTGTTTTTTTAAGTGTCATTATGTGAAAGACACGTTCAAGGCTTTCATTTTCTACTTCTAAATTTTATATTTTTATATCATTAGTACTATTATTTAAGTGGATTTCATCTTTGTAACCTGGATGATTAAAACTTTACACTCTATATATCATTAATGTCATTATCCAAACAGCTGGTTCTTCATATTTTTTACCAGACACCTAAAAAAGTTATACAACTCATAGAAAGTACAACTTAGAAGGAAAAAAAGTCATACAAAATGAAAAGGGCAGTACATAAATAAAATAAATGATCCAGAAGTAAACTAAAATTAATCACATTACATTTGGTATATCCATAAGCTAATCGTTGTTTCAAACAGGTCAAAATCTCTAACTGCCTGAGTTTTCTTGTGTTAGATTTATCTCTTCAAGGTCTAAGTTCTTTATTATACAGCAAATAAATCTTATATTTGTATCAACTTTATCTAGTTTGATATTTACTGTTGTAAATTCACTGCGATACTGTTAGTTTCTTGCTATTTACTATATTTGAATTCATACTTAACAAATTCCAAATGAAATACTATCCTGTTAAGAGTTGTTAAATTTTGGTTTGATTTTGTTGATTCATATCTAAGCAATTTTCCTTTGAGTTGGAACAAACAAAAAAATACCCATCTACTCAGAATCTGATGTGTGCCTATAAACAATATAATGGATGAAAATTTTCAGTGTTTACAAAACAAAGAAATTGTCAACAGAATGCCTGGCAATAGACTTACCAGAAAAAAAATTTTACAGCCTATAAATTCATGAAGATTGGCTCAAAACAAATTGTCTCTGCCAACAGAAAATCTGACAATTATTCTGTTGTCTCATTTGGCTCAGCATAAGTTGACCTTGTTTATTCATCTCAGTCTTTTAATTCTTGTTAACTTGGCATGAGAGGAGAACATATGGCATATGTCTAGGAAGTCCATTTCTGAATCTTAAACTGAAATAAATGTAGAATATACTGAGCATTTCGCATGTGTTACGTTCTCAAAGTAGCTTGAATGTGTATTAGATAGAATTGGTTAAGTTCATTTTAACTCCACTGTGTTTTATGTTTGTTGCCTATAAAACCAGAAGTTTCCTAGAGATGTCTTTTTCTAAGCCTTGGTATATGGCTAATATTGATCAATCTTAAATATATTTCCAAAGAAGATAGATGGTCTTGGGCTCTTAAAACATAAAGATGAAAACGGGGGCTGGGGATTTAGCTCAGTGGCAAAAGCGCCTGCCTGGCAAG
>NW_004955424.1:21008901-21012103 GCF_000276665.1 Chinchilla lanigera
AACAACAAAACAAAAGATGAAAACGTATTAGCAATTTAGTAACCTAAAGCTATTTACACATTTCCTTGAATCTTAGACTATGTTAGAAAAATTGATGAAGATAATGTGAGGGAAGCTGGGCATGGTGGTGTACACTGTAATCCCAGCATTTGGGAGGCTGAAGCAGGAGGACTGCAGTGAGTTCAGGTCAGCCAGGGCTGCAGAGTGAGTTCAAGGCCAGTCTCAATTATATTGCAAAAAAACTATATTTTGGGGGGGACCGTGGCTAAAAAGAAAAAAGAAAAAGATACTGTGAGAAAGATAATAGGAGATAATACACCAAAAACAATATTTCTATTTCCTTTCCAGTCTAATCTGTTCTATTCTCTTAATTTCTTTGTCTCATTGAAGTTTATTGTGAAAGAGAAGTTACATTTTATTGTAGCTCTAATTTCTCAAGAAGCATTATGAAGAAATGAACTTCATAGATTCATGGGGGGGTATAGCTCAGTCATAGGGTTCTTGCTTAGAATATGCAAGGGTGTGGGTTCAGTGCCCAGTACCAAAAACAAACATTTACATATCTCATGGAATTACAGTTATGTAGTATCAGACATGGAAAAAACAAGAACCTCAGAAAATTCAAAACCCCAAATTTTATGTATTTTAAGGAATAATGCATCCCATTGGCTTGGAATGGACTATTATTTCATTAAGTCAACTGAAAAATATGAAAGTACACCTGTACATATAAGCTTTATTGATTTTATATATTTTAAAATTTATTTTAAAAATGAAGGAAAACATATTAACAGACATCCATGTACAAAATAGCATAAGAACAATACAAGCAATACTGAATTACAGAAAAAGTGATAGGAAATTAACAATGGTTGTTGTACTACATATTGATATCTTCAAAGTGGTTTCTCAGGAAAACAAATATAGACATGCAAGATTCATCAAATAATTAATCATTAACTCTTCCTTTCAGTAAAGCGATAGAACTCAGTAGTACAATCCTGTAAGTACATATATACATAATTTCCCCTTCTTTCTTTTCTCTTTTCCCTCATTCCAGTTGCTCTTTACTTTTGAGAAGTTTCCTTTCATTTCACAATGTCTATCATACCTCCTAATTTTTATTCACTCTTTCAAGTTCTTACACTAGTGAGATAAAACATTGTTCACACATGCAGGTCTGATTTATTTCACTTATGAGTGTGGTCTCCAGTTGTGACCATTTACCTATAAAAGCCTCAAGTTTATCTTTCTTTATACCTGAGTAATATTCCATTATATAAAAATACGACAACTTTTTTATCCATTCCTCAATGGATAGACATTTGGGTTGCTTCCACAATTTAGCAATTACAAATTATGCTGCTGTAAACATAGGTGCACATATATTGCTGTGATATGATGTTTTCACATCTTCTGGGAAAATACCCAGAAGGGGAATAGCTGGGTTGAATTGGACATCTAGACCTAGTTTGCTGAGGAATCTCCAAACTGATTTTCACTGTGGTTTCATCAGTCTGCATTCCCATGAGCAGTGGACAAGAATTTCTATTTCTCCACAGCTTTGCCAGCATTTGTTATTGGTTGATTTCTTAATGCTAGCCATTCTTACTGGGGTGAGATGAAATCTCAGTGTTGTTTTAATTTGCATTTCTTGAATGATTAATGATGAACATTTTCTCATGTATTTATTTGCCATTTGTATGTCTTATCTGAGAAGTGTGTGTTCTTCTCAGATGCCCATTTTTGGATTAAGTCTTTGAATTTGAGGGAGGGGGGCTGATGTTTTTTAATTCTTTATATGTTCTAGATAGAAGACCCTAGTCCGAGGGACAGTCTGCTAAAATTTTCTCCCAGTTTATGGGTTTTTATTTTACTCTGCTGGTGATTTCTTTAGATGTGCAGCAACTTTGGATGAGATCCCAGTTGTTGATTCTTTGAAGTATTTCACATGCAGTTTGGTTTTTGTTCATGAATTCTCTGCCTACCCCTATTGTCTTCAAGGTTTTTACCTACTTTCTCTTCCAGCAGATTTAGTGTTTCTGTTTTAATATTGAGATCTGTGATCCATTTTGACTTTAGTTTGGAGCAAGGTGATAGACATGGGTATATTTTCAGTCTTTGGCAAGTGGCAAGCCACTTTTTCCAGCACCATTTATTAAAGAGGCTATCTTTCTTCAGTGAGTTTGTTTGGCCCCTTTGTCAAAGATTAGGTCACTGCATGTGTTTGTGGTTGTGTCTGTGTCTTCTAGTCTGTTCCATTGATCCTCTGGTCTGTTTTTTAGCCAGTACCATGTTGATTTTATTACAGTAGCATTGTACTATAATGTCGCGTCACGGATTGTGATTCCACCTGACCTCTCTTTGTTTCCCAGGATTGCTTTTGCTATTCTGGGTCTCTTCTGGTTCCAGATGAATTTAAAGAATGTTTTCTCTAGATATGTGAAGTATGCTAATGGGATTATAGTGGGAATTGCATTGAATCTGTACACACTTTTTGATAGTATGGCCATATTCACAATGTTAGTTCTTCCTATCCGTGAGCAAGGAATATTTTTCCATTTACTGAAATCCTCTTTGGTCTATTTGTTCAGAGTACTGTAGTTTTCATTGAATAGATCTTTTAATTCTTTTGTTAGATTGATTCTTAAATATTTCAATTTCTTGGATGCTATTATGAAAGGTATGGTTTCCCTAATTTCTCTCTCAGTCTGTTTGTTGTTTGTGTATAGGAATGCTATTGATTTTTGAGTGCTGACTTTGTATCCAGCTACACTACTGAATTTGTTGATTAATTCAAGGAGTCTTCTGGTGGAGTTTTTGGGGTCTTCCATGTAGAATATCATGTCATCTACAAATAGTCACAGTTTTACTTCTTCCTTTCCTATCCTTATTCCTTTTATTTCTTTCTCTGGTCTAATTGCTTTGGCTAATGTTTCCAGAACTGTGTTGAATAGGAGTGGTGACAGTGGACATCCTTGTCTTGTTTCTGATTTTAAAGTAAAAGCTTTCATTTTTTTGTCCATTTAGTATGATGTTGGCTGTTGGTTTGTCATAGAAGGCTTTGATCAGGTTGAGGTAAAGACCGTCTATTCCTATTTTCTGTAGAGTTTTTATCATGAATGCATGTTGGACTTTGTCAAAAGCTTTTTCTGTGTCTATTAAGATGATCATGTGGTTTTTGTCTTTGGCTCTATTGATA
>NW_004955424.1:21012394-21013604 GCF_000276665.1 Chinchilla lanigera
GGATTGTTGAGGATTTTTATATCCTCTCGATTCAACTTTTGTAATTCATACATATCTAGGAATCTGTCCATTTCCTCTGAGTTTTCTCTCTTATCAGAGTAAAGATTTTTCAAAGTAGCTTTTAATGATCTTCTGAATTTTTGTAGCATCTGTAGTGATTTCATCCTTTTCATTCCTTATTGCATGAATTTGAGTTTTTTCCTTTCTTTTTTTGATAAGGTTGGCTAGGGGTTTATCAATTTTACTTATTCCTTCAAAAAACAAACTGTTCGATTCATTTATTTTTTGTAGTATTTTCTTCATCTCAATTGCATTGATTTCTGCCCTGATCTTTAAAATCTCCTTCCTTCTTTGGGATTTTGACTTGACTTGTTCTTCTATTTCTAAGAGTTTCAGGTGGAGCACTCGGCTATTTGTTGTTCCCTTTCTGTTTTCCTTATGTGTGAGTTCACCGCTGTAAATTTCCCTCTGAGGACTGCATTCATTGCATCCCACAGATTCCCCTAAGTTGTATTTACTTTTTAATTTATTTGTAGGTATGTTTTAATTTCTTCTTTAATTTCTTCTGTGATTCATTGGTTGTTCAGGAGGTTGTTATTTCATTTTCAAGTGTTTCTGGAGCTTTTGGAATTCCTTTTGTCATTAATTTCCAATTTCATTGCACTGTGGTCAAATAATATGCATGGGATAATTTCAATTCTTTTGCTAGGTAGGTATGCTCTATGGGCTAGAATGTGGTCTATTTTAGAGAAAGAAAGTCCCATGTGCAGCTGAGAAAAATGTGTATTCTGATGTTGTGGGGTGGAACACTCTGTATACATCTACTAAGTCCATTTGTTCAGAGATTTGGTTCAGATTTGTTATTTCTTTGTTGATTTTTTTGTCTAGTTGATCTATCTCTTTGTGTCAAAGGGTTATTCAGGTCCCTTATTACAATAGTGTTATTAACTATTTGATTTTTCATGTCTATTAAGATTTGTCTTATATAGTTTGATGCTCCAATATTTGGTGCATACATGTTTATAATTTTTATCTCTTCCTCTTGCAGTTTTCCCCTAACAAGTATATAGTGACCTTCTTTATCTCTTTTGATTGCTGTTGGTTTGAAGTTTATAGTGTCTGCAAACATAATAGCTACCCCTGTTTTTTTCTGGGTTCCCATTACATGGAAGATTGTTTTCCATCCTTTGACTTTCAGTCTATGGATTTC
>NW_004955424.1:21014074-21021798 GCF_000276665.1 Chinchilla lanigera
AATATCTTTTAGTACTCTTTATAAGGTTGGTTTGGCACTCCTGAAGTTCTTCAGTTTTTCTTTGTCATGGAAATATTTTATTTCTCCACTAATGTTGAAGGATACTTTGGGAGGATACATCAGTCTTGGTTGGAAGCTGTTTTGTCTCAGGACCTGTAATACTTTGCTCCAAGCTGTTCTCAATTGGATGGCTTGTGTTGAGAAGTCTGCCATGATTCTGATGGGCTTTCCTTTATAGGTAATCTATTTCTTTTCTCTAGCAGCTTTTAATATTCTATTCTTTTGCTGGAGGTGTGGGAACTTGACTATTATATGTCTGGGTGTAATTTTGTTTTGGTTGTGATTAGTATAGTTCTATATGCCTCATTTACCTGTATTTCAGATTCTGTTCCCATGCTTGGGAAATTTTCTGCTAGTATTTCTGCAAATATTCTTTTTATGTTGTTCGTGTTGCCTCTTGCTTTCATTGATTCCTATTACTCATGCATTATTCCTCTTTGCCTCCTCTTGCAGCTGTTGAATTGATTTTTCCTGATTCCTTGTTGATTTTAAGAGATCTTTTCATGATCACTGCCAAGCTGTCTTCAAAATCTGAAATTCTATCTTTGGCTTCATTAAAGCTTTCAGTGGAAGCTTTGATCTTCCTGGATGTCTCTTTGATTGTGTTTCATGTGTTCTCACTCATTCATATATTGTTCATGTAACATTTCCATCCATTGCCTATGTTCATCTATTTTTTTATATGTTTCTTCTTTAGATGTGCTGAGCAACTGTTTCATTATTATTGTCATTTCATTCTTTACGTGAGAGATTATTTCTGATCTGATCTCTTCTATGGCCTGATGGAGTTGTTTCTTTACTTCCATTGGAATCATTTCAGCAATTTCAGGTGTGTGCTTACTATGCTCTCCTATGTCAGTGTCTGCTGGACTTGTTCTGAATGAGGTGAAGTTCTGAGATTGTGTTTTAGTCCTTCATCTTGTCATGTTTGATGCAGGAGGCAGAACGCTCAGTTTCACTCCTCCCTGGCAGCTCAGCTAAGGTCGCTAGTGTCCCTAGTTTTCCTGGTGGTCAGACTTTCCCCTCAGTGTCCACTGAGATGTGCTGCTTAGTCTGGGGTCTTCAGGCAGATGGTGAGTGTACCTAGTTCTCCCAGGTTTCAGACACAAACCATGCTGTCAGCTGATGGCAGACCGTCTGATCTAGTGTCCCCTTGCAGTTCAGGGCACGCATTCGACCCAGAAACAGGTGGCACTGGTGGCACAGTCATGGACCAGTGGTCCTGTCTCCCCAGGCAGTTCAGGGTGCAGGCAGAGCCCAGACTGGAACCACAGGGTCAACAGTTCATGGACCACCTGATCTCATGTCTCCAGGCAGCTTGGGGCACACACAGAAGCCCTGGCACACACATGCTGCCCTGGCAGTGATCATGGACCACCTGTTTCTGTGAACTCCAGGACGTCAGGGTGCACTCAAAGCCCAGATGCGAACCACAGTGCCAACATTTTGTGGACCACCTGCTCTAGTCCCTCAGGCAGTGCAGGGCACGTGCAAGGAGGACCCAAATGTGAACGCCATTGTTAGCAGTTTGTGGGCCTTCTGAGTCAGAATCTCCTTTCTGTACCAGGCACATGGAGGGTGGAGACACAGACTGTAATGGCAGTGGAATCATGGGTCACCTGCTCTGCCCCCAAGAAGTAGATGGGGAATCTATACTGTATATTTTTGAAACTCTTAAATGTTTATTAGTGGACTTCATGTGGCATTACTGTTGGTATAATATTGGTCTTCCATAGAGTTGAGAGCATGTACGGTTCATAAATTGCAATCAAAGATTTAAAATGTTCAACTGTAAACCTATAGGGAATCTTGATTACCCACATATCAACTAAGAGACCCTGTAGTTATAAGTTTATATACAGCAACAAAATTCTATGAAATATTAATGAGTTAAACTACCTGTAAACTCAGTCCCCCTATAAATATCCCTCCCCAGGGAATACTGGCATTTATAGCCACCTATGAAATGTTAGTTCACCAGTATTTCCATTGATGGTGATCTATTTAAATAACTAAAACGTCAATAAAAGCATTTCAAAATAACTGAAAAGCATGCCAAAACAAAGAAACAAAAATTCATGAAGTTGATGAAAGAGATATCAGTGAAAAACATTAAGGTGATTTGTAAAAATACTGAAAAATGAGGTGTGATGCTTACACAAATTAACAGAAAGAAATTCCACAAGAAATGAAATTTTTAAAAACTGCAAATAAGTTTATCAAAGTATTAGTAGAACCTCTCAGGAAAACTGATGTACTTCTTAAATGTTACTTGAAAAATTAAAAATATATGCTGTGAATGTCAAAATGTGAAGATAAAGATCCTGTACTATGCTATCAGAAAATATCATCAGCCAGAAAGAATGGGTATAATCAAGAAATCAACCAATAACAAATGCTGGTGAGGCTGTGGAGAAAAAGGAACACTTCTCCGCTGCTGGTGGGAGTGTAGACTGGTGAAACCACTGTGGAAAACAGTCTGGAGATTCCTCAGTAAAGTAGGATTAGAGGTCCCATTCAGCCCAGGTATTTCCCTTTTGGGTATTTTTCCAGAAGAACTAAAAACATCATACCACAGCAATATATATGCACCCAAGTTTATAGCAGTGCAATTTGTAATAGTAAATCATGGAAGCAACCCAAATGCCCATCAACTGAGGAATGGATGAAAAAGATACAGTATTTTTATATAATGGACTACTACTCAGCTATAAAGAAAAAAATTTGAGGCTTTTATAGGTAAATAGATACAACTAGAGATCATACTCATAAGTGAAATAAATCAGACTCATGTAAACATTGTATTGTCTCCCTAGTGTAAGAACCTGAAAAAATAAATAAAATCTGAAAGGTACAATAGATATTCTGAAAGGGAAAGAAACTGCCCAAAAGGATAGAACTGGGATGAGGGAAAAGAAAAAAGAAAGAAGGGGGAAAATGTGTATATATGTATACACAAGATAGCTAAGATAACTGTACTACTAATTTCTATTGCTTTATTGAATTGAACAGTTACTGTTTAATTGTTTGATCAATCTTACATGCCTATATTTATCTGAGTAACCAATCTGAAAATAACAATATGTAATACAACAACCATTGTTAATTTCCTGCCACCTTGTCTGAAAGTCTGTATTGCTTTTATTGTTTTTATGTTCTTTTGTTTATGTCTGTGTGTTTGTTAATATGTTCTCATTCTTTTACCTTTAAAATAAAATTTAAAAAAAGAAAATATGGTCAGAAAAACTAAGACCAGTCTCTACCCCCTCAATCAAGCAGATTTAGTCTTTATTCTTCTAAGAATTTGTATAGAGTAGAAATTATAACATATGTTTATTTATTTACTTACTTATTATGCTAAGCAAATGCTTAACTACCTTCACCCCAAGTTTTAGTAATATGATATAATATAAGCTTTAATACGTTTTCTTTCTTTTCCTCCTACCTTTTTTGTGAAGCTACGGATTAAAACCAGAGCCTTACATATGTTAGGCAAGTGCTCTACCACTCTGCTACACCTCTAGCCCTTTTATTTTTTAATCAAATCAGAGGGTTTTTTTCTTTCCCCAAAGCAATTATCTTCAGACCTGGACCCCATAGTTTTTTAAAACTATTATGAGTTTTAAACTCATGAAATATGGGGCATTGCTGGCCAGTTGTAAATATCTATTTGTCTTTACAGTTCTTCATTATTTCCTTGGTAGAGTTTTAATCTGCCATATTCTCTGAATCTAGGTTCACATACATTTTATGTTAAGCCAGGTGTGGCTGTGATCCCCGCACTTTGAGAGGTTGAGGCTGGAATTGCTAGGTTGAGTCCAGCTTTCACTTAGCAGAAAGAAGCAACCTAAGAAAGATTTAGTCATCTGATCTTTAACAGAGGGACCAAAACATACTGAAGGAACCTCTTTAACAAATGGTTCTGAGAAAAATGGCTATCCACATGCACAAGACTGAATCTAGATCCCTGTCTCTCACCATGTACTACACAAAATCAAAATAGATAAAGGATCTAAATATTAAAACAAGCATTTAATCTGCTGGAAGATAAAACTCTTAAAGATATAGGTATAGGCAAGGACTTTCTGAACAGAACTACAACTACACAAGAAATAACATCAAGAACCAACAAATAGGATTATATCAAACTAAAAAGCTTCTACACAGCAAAGAAAACAACCAAAAGAGTGAAGAGACAATCTACAAGCCAGGCGTAGTGGCGCATGCCTATAGTCCCAGCAATTAGGAGGCTAAGGCAGGAGGATTGCTGAGTTTGAGGCCAGCCTGGGCTACAAAGTGAGTTCAAGGCCAGTCTGAGCTACATAGTAGGCCCCTGTCTCAAAAAATAAAAACAAACAAAAAAAGACAATCATACCACAGTGACATATGTGCACCCTACAGAATGGGAAAAAATGTTTGCCAATTATTCTCTGAACAAAGGAATAATGTCTAAATATATAAAGAACTCACAAAAACCCTGAAATAAAAGAATAGACATTTATCAGAAGAAAACGTACACATGGCCATAAATACATGAAAAAATATTCACCATATCTGACCATCAGAGAAATGCAAATTAAAACAGCGATTCCATCTTACTCCAGAAAGAATGGCTACCATCAAGAAATCAAGTAACAACAAATGCTGGTGAGGCTTGGGGGAGGGGAGGAAGGAACACTAGTACATTGCTGATGCGAATGTAAATTAGTACCACTCCAGTGGAAATTAGTTAGTATGGAGATTTCTCACAAAACTAGAAATGGAAATTCCATTCGACTCAGCTATTCCTCTTCTGGGTATCTTCCTGAAAAAGTTAAAGACATCATATTACAGTGACATATGCACAGCCAACAGTTGAAGAAAATGTAGTATTTATTCACAATGGAGTACTACTCTGCTATAAAGAGTAAATTTGAGTTATTTGTAAGAAATGGATGCATCTTGAAACTATAATGTTAAGTGAAATAAATAAGATGCCGAAGCTTAAATATTTCCTGGTTTCTCTTATATGAGAAACTCAAAGTATAAATAAGTTAAAGGGCTAAATAATAGATAGATAATAAGAAATGGAGGTAGATATATAGCAAATGGGAAGAGGATATAAGAGGTGAATTAAGATGTGTTATATAGCTGGGGATATAGCTCAGTGGCATAAGCGCCTGCCTGACAAGTGCAAAGTCGTGAGTTCCATCCCCAGCACCAAAAAAAAAAAAAAAAGTGTTATATACATGTACCAACTTCCCACAATGAATGTAATCATTATGTACTGCAAATATGTACTAATGAAAATAAAATGAAAGTGCCCTTTATATATTGTTTTGCTTTTTCTTATATATGTTCACTTACGCAAACTTGGGGAAACTATCTCTTTATGTCCTATATCATGCATAGTAGATGGTGGTATGTGTTCCCTATTATATCACATTAGGTGTATATCTTTAAGTGGGAAAAGTTTTCAATTAGCAATAATCATGCCTCAGATAAACCTCATTGGGCACGATACTGCCACTGCACAAAGCTTATGTCTTTAAGTGACACTAAGAGTGATCAAGGTAATTCTTTATTACAAAGTTCCCCACTAACCTTTTAACTGTTGTTTTAGAATTCACTGATGTAAATTATCTAGGTTATTTTCTTTATTTTAAAGAGAATAAAAAAACATTAGAGACAATACAGAATTTCAAAAAACAAGATGATAGAAATTAAACAGTTGTTGTTATATTGTATATTGTTGTCTTCAAAGCATTTGCTCAGATTACCAGATATAAGTATGTAAAATTGGTCAAAGAGCAAAAAATTTAAGCATTAACTGTTCCTTTAATAAACCAATAAAAACCAGTAGTACAATTATCTTAGATATATAGACATTACATAGTCTTTCTTTCTTTTTTTCTTTTCTCCTTTTCCTCATCCCAGTTGTTCTTTCCTTTTGAGCAGTTTCTTTCCCTTTCACAATATCTATGGTATTTTTTTATTTCATTTACTCTTTGAGGTTCTTAGTCATTGTGAAATGATAATTTTCTAATTTTTTCTGCATTTATAAGCTAGAAGTCTTCTTACAGAAGGAAGTTTCTTTATCAATTACCCAATTATTCTTAAAGGCAGAGTAAATACTTGATAATTTCCTAGGTTTATCAGTTTTCAAAACAATAAATTAATCAGTCAGCTCTCCAGTGTTGACCAGTATTTGAGGGATGAGAGAAGGAGAAGATCATATGGATATTTTAAATAACAGATGATGGATCTTTTACATAACAGATTATGTGTTTCAATTCAGTGTGGTCAATATTCATTCTAGTGGTCAAATTTTACAAATCATAATGCTTTTTAGAAAGTAATTTTAGCAGTATATATCCAAATCCTAAAAATGTGATAACTTTAAATTACACTTTTTTAGCCAGATGTAGTGGTGCATGCCTGTAATTCCAGCACTCAGGAGGCTGAGGCAGGAGGATCACCAGGAGTTTGAGGGTAGCCTGGGCTACATTAGTGAGCTTAAGGCCAGACTGGACCACATAGCAAGACTCTGCCTCAAATTAATTAATTAATTAATTAATTAATTAATTAATTTCACTTTTTAAATATATGCATAGAAATGTACATTACAGTATTATCATTAAAGTGAACAATCTAAATATTCCATTAGGGAATTATTGAGGAAACTATGGACTAGCCAATTGGTACTATATAGTCACTTAGAATGTTTATTAGCAGTTTCTGTTCCAGGTAATGTAGAATAAACACATTCCTCTCTGTCTCTCACTTTGAAAGCTGCTAAACTTCCCAGATAGAATTGCTTTGGAGCAACAACTGGAAAACTCTGAAAGGCAAATAGTGTAGGATGGATTGAGGAAGAAGAGGAGAATTTGAAGTGAGTTCACCACTGCTTTCTCCTTAACTTCACTACCACTTGGGTGTGGAAGCAGGTGCTGCCAAGTACCAGAAGCTATAGCTTCCTGGATCCAGAAAGTACCAAAGGTGATTTCAGACAGGAAAGAGCTTTAGAAAACAATCCCATGAAGCTGTTTATAAACTTTAGGGCTTACCCCAAGCAGTTCATGTGTGGATCTGGTCCTGATTAATACAATACTTGAGATCTAAAGTAACTGATAAGCCATCACTGGGGTCACATACTGGCCCCCGGGTGGCATGCACACTGACAGCAATACCAGGAGCATCAGAAAGCACTACAAATAGCTCTGCAAAGACTTTAAAAACTGAACTAACAATGAAATCATGGTTCACAGACACACATTATAATTTAAGGCCTAACCCAAATCAGATAATTGCCTGTTAAACAAAAATACCAACATTTATCATAAGACTAAAATGAGACCAAATATCATAATATCCAAAATGTCCAACATACCTAAAATTACCTGGCATAAAGAACCATTAATATCTCAATTCATATGAGAAACAAAAATCAACAAACAATAAAAAAAATCAACAAACAATACAGAGATAACAGATGTTGCAGTTACCCAATGCATTTTTTAAATAATTTTTTTTATTTTAAAGAGTAAAAGAAGGATAACATAATAATAGGGGGGGCTTACCAAATTACAGACAAAGTGGTAGGAAATTACCAATGGTTATTGTTTTACATATTGTTATCTACAAGATAGTTTCTCAGGAAAACAAATAGACAAATAATAGTGAGT
>NW_004955424.1:21023139-21026969 GCF_000276665.1 Chinchilla lanigera
AAAAAAAAAAACTTTGGGGAAAAGAATTCCAGAGCCTGAGAAACCTTTCATTCAATGTCAAAGATCTCAAATTCATGACATCAGAATCCCAGAAAAGTTTTTTTAAAGGGTGAAATGGCAAAAATATATGTGCATATATAAAAAAACAATGGCTGAAAATGTCTCAAATTCAATGAAGGAAAACAGAATTTACTGTCAGAAAACCTGTTCTTAAAAATTACTAAAGGAAGTTCTTTAGACATAATAGAAGTAATACGAGTGAAACTTAGAACATCAGGAGTGAAGGAAAAGTAATATAAATCTGTAACATTGTCTGATAAAGTTTTCCAATGTATGGAAATACAAGAAACCACAAAAAACTGCGTAGGATAAAGAGACATAAATGGAAAAGATTCTACATTCTACCTTAAGTGGTAAAATATTAATTCTACTTAGACTGTGAAATTTTAAGTATGTACATTATAATATTAGACAAACTGTTGAAAAACTATACAAAGACAAGAAGAAATACACTAGATACACAGAATATTTTTAAAAGTTCAAATCACCCAAAAGCAGGCAATAAAGAGAAAAAAGGGGGCTGGGGATTTAGCTCAGCAGCAAAGCACCTGCCTGGCAAGCGCAAGGTTGTGAGTTCGGTTCCCGGTACCGGAGAAAAACCAAAACAAAGCAAAAAAGAAAGAAAGAAAGAAAAAAGAAGAAAGAAAAATCAATGGAGCAAAAAAAAATTCAATCCAAATACACAAAAAATTACATTAAATATAGTTCAAATACATCAATTAAAGAGTGTGAAGAGATTTTTAAAATTATGATCCAACTATATGCTGTCCAAAAAGCTCACTGTAAATATAATGAAATACGTGGGTTAAAAGTCAGATGAAAAAGATATACTATGAAAACTAATCAAAAGAAAGATGAAAGGCTAGGTGTGTGGCTCAGTAATAGAGCATTTGCCTAGCATACACAAGGCTCTAGGTTCAACTCCTAGTAGAGGGAAAGGGAAAGTAGAAGGAAGGAGAAAGAAAGCTGAAGTGACTATACTAATATCAAAGTAGATTTCAAAGCAAAAAACTACGAGAGCTAAAGAAGGACATTACCCATAGTTAGAAACTATATCAACACCCTTCTCTCAACATTTGCTAGAATGAGCAGATAGAAAGTTGTTCCATCAATAAGAGTAAAATACACATCCTTTTGAAGAACAAGCAAACATTCACCAAGAGAGAAGACCATATTAAAAGAATATACAAACAGTATGTTCTTTCTGATACAATACAACATAGAACCCAGAAATAAACCCATAAAAACATGTCCAGTTGATTTTTGAGAAGTATATGAAGACAATTCAAAGAAAAAATATGGTTTTTGAACAAATGGTATGGGAACACTGAATACCTGTGCATTAAAAAAAAAAAAAAAAAAAAGACCCTCAAGCTAATGTCATGCCTTACTCCTTCTCAAAAATTAACTCAAAAGACATCATACATCTAAATATAAAATGTAAAAGTATTAAAACTTTAGAAGAAAACACAGGAAGAAATATTTGTAATCTGAGAATGGTCAAATAAACAATTCTAAGACCAGACACTAAAAAGCATGATCCATTAAAAAGTTTATAAAAGAGAGGCTGGACTTCATTAACTTTGGTTCTTCAAAAGACCTACTAGAAGCATGAAAAGACAAGTTATGTGCTGTCCAGTAAAAGGTTTATATCCAGAATATATAATGAACTCCCAAAGTGCACAGATATAAGCACAAACATCACATTTAAAATGGGCAAAAGACTTGAACAGACACTTCAGTAAAGAGATGTGCAAATGGCAAATAAGCACATCAAAAATATATACCATTAACTATTAGGAAAATGAAAAATTAAAATCACAATGAGAGACCAACAAACACCTACTGGAAAGTCTATGGTAAAAAATATACTGACAGTTCCAAGTGCCAATGAAGATGCAAGGTGACTGGAATACATTACTACAAAATGGTAGAGCCACTCTGGGTAACAGTTTTGCAGCTTCTTACAAAGCTAATCATGTTTTTATCATATGACTCAGTGACCTCATTGAGTAGCCTAAGAAAATGAAAACTTATGCTCATATAACATATAAAAATGAGAACCTATACATGCATGCTTATACAGTTCTATTCATAATTTTCAAACCTGAGGAAATAAGTATCCTCAACAGGTGAATAACTAAACTGATAGATCTATACAAAAGGAATACTGCTCAACAATAAAAGGTTATGAACTGTTAATACATTTAACTATTTAGGTGAATATGAAGGACATTATACAAAGGTAGTCACAAAAGTTTATACTGTATGATTCTGATTATGTGACATTCTTAAAACAGAGTTATTGAGAAAAGACAAGTGGTTTCCAGGATAGAAGGTATAATTATAAAGTAGGAGGGAGATTTTTTTTTGCTGTAATGAAATTGTTCTTGTGGTAGTAATAACATAAATCTAAAAATGTGTTAAAATTTGCAGAATTATATAGCATTAAAAAGTCATTTTAACATAAATAATAAACATTTAAAAGTAAAAATGATTACATATGAAAGATGATAAATTTTATAAGACAGAATTATCACAGTTTTGTTTTAAAAATCCAGTGATTCACAGAACTCTAGGTATTTAGATTAGTATTTTCTTTCTATGTTTTGGGGAGGGACTCTACATGAATAATAGTTCATTATTTTTTAAATTAGAAAAATAATGTCTATTTAACAAAATCTTTTACCATTCATTTTTATTTTACAATACTCAGAACTCTGAGCATCACATTTGTTACTTTCATCATTTCTTTTTAAAGCTGTGTATATTAAATACACTATATGTTAAAACTGAATTTAAGTATTCTTCAAAATGTCCTGTAAGATATTTAATAGTGCGATCATTGAAAGTGGATTTCCATATTTTTAACACAATGGTATTAAACGATTGTTGAAAGGTTACAGGGAAATTTCTTAAAGTTACGTTTTTTAAAATCTCATAAATTTGAAAATTTCTAATATTAATTTCTGATACTAATTTCTAATATTTTGCTTATACTAAGGTTTAGAATGGCCATGTCCAATCCACATATGTCCGCATATAATGCAGAACAGCTAGTGGTGTGGCTCTACAAAATCATAAACTTTATGTGATTTTTAATGATTCTTTTATGACTCAGTTATGCAGTACTTGAGCAAGGACTGTGCAGGAGACAAGAGAAGGCTGTCTAGATGAGGACAGAGTGCACTGGTAACTGCCTCCTGCACCTGCCACATGCAATTAGTCCAGTACAAACTTTTGTGCATCAGATGTTATATGCACTTATGTAACTTGGAAAGGGAAACATAGTAATTACTGATAACAAAATTTCAATCTACTTATATATGTATGATCCTGTAAAGAAAGAATTTATTGTTTTTATCATTAATTATTAAACTTGGGCTTGCATTATTTTGTGAAATAACTTTTTATTTTAAAGATAAAAGAATGAAAACATCTTAATGAACACACATACATTTAGAAAGTAACACAAAAACACCAGAAGCAATACAGAATCTCAAACAAGGTGACAGGAAATTAACAATGGTTACATATTGTATTACATATTGATACCTTCAATTTATATACTCAGATAAACAAATATAGACATGTAAGATTGATCATATATGCTTAAATTTCAACTGTTCCTTTCAAAACAGCAATAAAAGTCAGTAGCAACACTATGTTAGCTATCCTGTGTATACATAAATTTTCTCCCCATCTTGCTTTTCTTTTTTCCCTCATCCCAGTTGTTCTTTCCTTTTGAACAGTTTCCTTCCCTTTCACAA
>NW_004955424.1:21027983-21029121 GCF_000276665.1 Chinchilla lanigera
TTTCAGTCTTTGGCATGTGGTGAGCCTGTTTTTCCAGCACCATTTATTAAAGAGGCTAACTTTTTTCCAGTAAACTTGTTTGGCCCATTTGTCAAAGATAAGGTGGCTGAGTGTTGTTGTAGTTGTGGCTGCATCTTCCAGTCTATTCCATTGATCCTCAGGTCTGTTTTTTATCCAGTACCAGGTTGATTTTATTACAGTAGCTTTGTAGTATAATTTCAGGTCAGGGATTGTGATGCCACCAGACTTGTCTTTGTTGCCCAGGGTTGCTTTTGGTATTCTAGGTCTCTTCTGGTTCCAGATGAATTTAAGGAATATTTTCTCTAGATCTTTGAGGTATTCTAATGGTATATTAATTGGAAGTGCATTAAATCAGTACAACAATTTAGGAAGTATGGCCATTTTCACAATGTTTGTTCTTCCTATCCATTTCCATTTTCTGAAATCCTCTTAAATCTCTTTTTTCAGAGTACTGTAGTTTTCACTGTACAGATCTTTTACTTCTTCGTTAGATTGATTCCTGGATATTTTAATTTTTTGGATGCTACTGTGAAAGGTAGGGTTTCCTTAATTTCTCTCAGTCTGTTTATTGTTTGTGTAGGAATGCTATTGATTTCGAGTGCTGACTTTGTATCCAGCTGCACTACTGAATTTATTGATTAATTCAAGGAGTCTTCTCATGGAGTTTTTGGGGTCGTCTATGTAGAGTATCATGTCATCTATAAATAATGATAATTTCCCTTCTTCCTTTCCTATTCTTATTCCTTTTATATCTCTTTCTTATCTAATTCCTCTGGCTAATGTTTCCAGAACTGTGTTGAATACGAGTGGTGACAGTGGACATCTTTGTCTTGTTCCTGATTTTAAAGTAAAAGCTTTTAGTTTTTGTCCATTTAGTATGATATTGGCTCTTAGTTTGTCATAGATGGCTTTGATCAGATTGAGGTAAAATCATAGATTCCTATTTTCTGTAGAGTTTTTATCATGAATGTATGTTGGACTTTGTCAAAAGCTTTTTCTGCATCTATTGAAATCATTATGTATTTTTTCTCTCTGGTTCTATTGATAATAGTATATTGCATTTATTGATTTGCATATATTAAACCTTCCCTGCATCCCTGGAATGAATCCAACTTGG
>NW_004955424.1:21052045-21053375 GCF_000276665.1 Chinchilla lanigera
TCTTTCTGGTTGGGTCTTTCTCTGGTTTTGGCATCAGTATAATACTTGCCTCCAGAAATGAGTTAGGGAGAATTGCTTCCTTTTCAATTTCATTGAAGAGTTTGAGGAGTGTTGGTATTAAATCTCTGATTTTCTTGTAAAATTCTGCTATGAATCCATCGGGGCCTGGGCTTTTCTTTGTCAGTAAGTTTTTAATCACATTTTCAATCTCATTAATTAATATTCAGCTATTCAGGATTTTTCTATCTTCTTGACTCTGGTAATTCATACCTATCTAGGAATCTGTCCATTTCTTCTGAGTTTTCTATCCTATAGGAGTAAAGATTTTCAAAGTAGGTATTAATGATCTTCTCAGTTTCTGTAGAATCTTTAGTAATTCCATCCTTTTCATTCCTTATTGCTTGAATTTGAGTACTTTCCTTTCTTTTTTGAGAAGGTTGGCTGGGGTTTATCAATTTTATTCATTATTTCAAAGAACCAATTCTTTGATTCATTTATTTTTTGTAATGTTTTCTTCATCTCAGTTGCATTAATTTCTGCCCTGATCCTTATAATCTCCTCCCTTGTTTGGGCTTTTGGCTTGACTTGTTCTTCTTTTTCTAAAAGTTTGAGTTGCAGCATTAGGCTATTCATGTGTTCTCTTTCTGTTTTCCTCATGTGAGTTCACCAGTATAAATTTCCCTTTGAGGACTGCTTTCATTGCATCCCACAGATTCCGGTAAGTTGTATTTACATTTTCATTTGTTTGTAGTTATTTTTTAATTTCTTCTTTAATTTTTTCTGTGACCCATTGGTTGTTCAGGAGGTTGTTATTTAATTTCCAAGTGTTTATGGAATTTTTGGAGTTCCTTTCATCATTAATTTCCAATTTCATTGCACTGTGGTCAGATAATATGCATGGGATAATTTCAATGCTTTTGCATTTAGGTAGGTATGCTCTATTTGCTAGAATGTAGTCTTTTTTTTTTCTTTTTTTTTTTTTTTGTACTGGGAATTGAACTTACAACCTCACACTTGTCAGGCAGGCACTTGTGCCACTGAACTCTACCCCAGCCCCTAGAATGTGGTTTATTTTAGAGAAAATCCCATGTGCAGCTGAGAAAAATGTGTATTCTGATGTTGTAGGATGGAGCACTCTGTATATATCTACTAATTCCATTTGTTTGCAGCTTTGGTTCAGATCTGTTAGTTCTTTGCTGATTTTTTGTCCAGTTGACCTATCTCTTTGTGTCAAAGGGGTGTTCAGGTACCCTATTACAATAGTGTTATTAATTATATGGGCTTTCAGGTCTGTTAAGATTTGTCTTAGGGGCTGGGGATTTAGCTCAGC
>NW_004955424.1:21055206-21073554 GCF_000276665.1 Chinchilla lanigera
TCAGCTGACAGCAGACCATCTGATCCAGCATCCCCTTGCAGTTGAGGGTGCATGTATGACCCAGACTTGGTTTGAACTGGTGGCAGAGTCCTGGTCCAGTGAACCTGTGTCCCTCAGCAGTTCAGGGTACAGGCAAAGCCGCAACACGAACTGCACGGTCAACAGTTTGTTGACCCACACAGAATAATGACCACTTTATTCTGTGTCTCAAGTCAGTTGTGGATGCACACAGAAG
The DNA here is from genome assembly GCF_000276665.1 of Chinchilla lanigera. Taxonomy (NCBI): domain Eukaryota; kingdom Metazoa; phylum Chordata; class Mammalia; order Rodentia; family Chinchillidae; genus Chinchilla; species Chinchilla lanigera. The sequence goes on from NW_004955424.1 coordinate 21,055,442, forward strand.
CCAGACACAGGCCGCTCCAACAGGGATCACAGACTGTCCGTGGCTCTGACTTCCAGGAGGTCGGGGCACAAGAAAAATACAGACCAGAACCAGGGTGCCAGCAGTTCGCGGACTACCCACTCACTCAGCGCAGGGCACTTGCAGGGAGGGCCCACAGGTGAACCCCGGTGAGAGCAGTTCATGGGCCTTCTGAATGAGGAGCTCCTGTCTGGCCCAGGTGCACAAAGGGTGGAGACTCAGACTGTAATGGTGGCAGGGTCCTGTGATGCCTGCACTGCCCGCAGGAAATAGATGTGAACTACCTGGTTCTCTCCGTGGCTTTCAGCTAGGAATCATGATGTCAGCAGGTTGCAGCCCACCAGATTCTGCATCTCCAGTCAGTTCAGGATGCACATAGGAGCCAAAAGCAGGCTGCTCTGTCAGCAATCACAGACTGGGGTGTTCATGACCTCCCAGAGGTTGGGGCACAAGCAAAACACAGGCTCGGACCATGGTGCCAGCAGCTCATGGGTGCCTGCTCACTCAGCACAGGGCATGTGCAGGGAGGGCCCACACACGAACCCCGGTGAGAGCAGTTCACTGGCCTTCTGAGTGAGGAGCTCCTGTCTCGCACACTTATTTCCATAGCAGCACAGTTTGTAATAGCTAAATCTTGAAAACAGCCTAAATTACATCAACCAATGAATGTATAAAGATGTGAATATTTATACAATGGAGTACTACTCTGCCATAAAGAAGGATATGCTTGAGACATTTCTAGGTAAATGTATGCAACTTGAGATCTTAAGTGAAATAAATCAAAGACATATGTGTAGATATTCTGAAGTGATAGAAATTGGAGGCACTTGTTTCCTTTGGTCCCAGAAACCAAAGGCACAAATAAGGACCAAAATTTATAATACATATTGGAAAATGGGAAGAAAATGTTCAAATGAGAAGGGAAACAAAGGAGGTGGTAGTGGAAAAAGAAGGGACAAGAAAAAAGAGAACAGAAAAAAATAGAAACAAAGCTTTTGTAAATAATGAGAGGAAGAGGAGTTGAAGGGAGGGGAGGAGAATGGGGAAAGAAAGGAGAAATCAAGATATATTATATACAGATGCAAATTCCCTATAGTGAATGTTATCAATACATATATCTAAAATGTACCAATAAAGAAATAAATAACTCACTCTCTACCATTGTTAGGGGCAAATCTCAATAAGAATGTCCATAATAAAGCAGTTATTTAGCATTTACAATGTGCCAGGCATTAGCTAAGTGCCATAGATGCTATGCTGATTTTTGTTAGTTTTCCTTCATTTAAAGAATAACTATCATTCTGTTTATTAAAACAGAAATAAAATTTTAAACAACGAAGAATGGTGTTTACATTTTTAATGGCTGGGGAAAAATCAAAAGAATAATATTCTGTTATGTGTGAACTTTACATTAAATTCAATTTCAATGTCTGCAAGTAAAGTTTTATTGGCACACAGCCATGTTCATTCTTTTACATATTACTCATAGCTATTTTCATGCTACAATAACAGAAATAGATTAGTGCTTCAAACTACAGTGATACAGTTATAAATCTATAGCATTTCAAGTGCCATTCATATTGTTTTATCACAATATTTACTTTCATTTTTATTACCAGTGAATGGTCATCATATGTAAACAAGAAAAGAGAATTGGACTTGAAATGCCATGCTTTAAGGCAGAATGGAACAAACTGCCATGGAGCAGACTGAAATGACAAAGCATGGTTTTTATTGTGCAATGATGCCATGACTACGTTCAAAAGAATCCAACATCAAATTGTTGTTGAAACAATCTGTTGTTTCAAGGATTACAATATGTAATGTAATTCCTATCTATATACATCAATAATCACATAGATTGTGGCAATAATGACAGTTTGTTTTTACATATCAATTTAAGTGATGCTTTTTTTTTTTTGGTCTTTTTGAGACAGGGTCTCACTATGCAATTCAGGCCGGCCTTGAGCTCACTTTGTAGCCCAGACTGATCTCGAACTTGCAACAATCCCCCTGCCTTAGCCTCCTGAGTGCTGGGATTACAGGTGTGAGCCACCATGCCCAGCTGATGCTTCTTTTAAAAACGTAATTTTGATGTACTAAGTCCGGGTCAGCAGGTACGTATACTGCTGCTGTTAGAACAGATAACTCTCTATTACAGCTTTATTTCCAAATGAACCAAAAAATAGTCAACTTCCAATATAGTTCCCAGGTAACCCCCTTTACTCAGCCAAAACTGGCATTTAGATGAAACTCACTTGCCATGCTATCACTTCAAGAACAGAAAAAACAATATAAGCATATCTATTTGTTTCCATACAAATATTAACTATAACATGTATATGAAGATAATTAGCATGTTCATATTTTTTATGGTTTGGTTATTGCTTTCTCTAAAATTTTTAGATTTTTTATTTAATTATGATTATTTTAAGTATTCTCTTTCAGTGAAGAAATGAAAAGTTTTGTAAATTTTTATTACAGTCCTGTATCAGATTTTAAGGTCATTAATGTTACAATTTTTTTTTTAGGAGAACTGAGAGAAGATTGCAGAGGACAGGTAAAACACTTTCTCTTAATACTTATTATTGGACACTTAAATTCCAGGGGAAAAACATACAATTATATGATTATTTTGAACTCAAGAAATGCTGCCTATTGGTTTCCATTAATTAATTGGACTGCATTAACTACATTTTCCCACAAATGTCTATTAAAATAGTTATTCTTAGAAGTAGAATTATGCATAATCAAATATATACAAATGAAATGACAGATCTGGAATTTGATTCAAAATAGTCCAGGAAGGGGAAACTAGAAAGAATACAGATGAAATAACAGTTACCAGGAAGCCAGGGTGATGGCATACACTTGTAATCCCAGCACTTTGAGAGGCTGAGGAAGGAGGATCACTAAGTTTAAGCCCAGCCTTGGCAATGTAGCAGATTAGCAAGACCCAGTCTCAAAATAAATAAAGGCTGAGGATGTAGCTCAGTGCAGAGGCCCTGGGTTCAATCCCCAGTAAAAAAAAAAAAAAAAAAGCAAAACAAGTCACTAGAAGTTTAAAATTGATGAAGCTGAGTGACAAATAATACAGCAGTTCAGGTACAACATTTTCTCTTTGGCACATGTTTGAAATTATTTCTGAAAAAATTAGGAAGTTATAGTAATATTAAATTATTCAGTACATTGTAACTATATACATATAATTTTATATGTAACACATATAAAAATGTTACTTCTGACAAGTGATCCTGAACCCAGGATATTCCATATTCTATTTCTGACATCGCACCCAAATTCATTCTGAGAGGAGGTATAAATGCCCTCTTACTCCATTTTCAAAAAGATTTGGTACAAGTCAGAGAAATCCTCACAATTATATACACAGCCCACATGGATAATCACAGTAACTGATTAATTATGAAACTTGAGTTTGATGGTTCCACAATTTAGTAACTGAGCTAGTTCATTATAATTTTAGACAAAGCAGTTCATCTCTTTAAGTCTCAATTTCTTCATTTGTAAAACAGAGATAATTCCACATACACCATAGGATTTTTATGAAACTATTTTGAACATGAATATGGTTAATTATACATAGCTGTCTTAATGATAATAATTATCAACATCATTACTTCAATCTACTTCTTTGTGAAGGTATCTATATTAGAATTTTTTAAAAACATGTTGATTTGCTTAAAAGGAAATGCTACAAGTTACACTTGTATATGCATAGTTTGCATTTAATTTGCTAAAGCTTAAAGAAAATTTATCATAAAATATATATATATATATATATATATATATATATATATATATATATTGGTTTTGGTTTTTCTCTGGTACCGGGAACCGAACTCACGACCTTGCGCTTGCCAGGTAGGCGCTTTTGCCGCTGAGCTAAATCCCCAGCCCCAATTTTATATATTTTAAATAGCTTTTAAAAAGAATACTTGCTAAAGAAAAAACAGCATCCTGTCAAAACTTTATAGACACATCCACTTGGACAGACAAATGTGTGTGATTAACAAAAAAACTCCTTTTAATCTACAAGTGTCAGGTATATTGTCTCAGCAATGGGAAAGCTGACCCATACAATGTGTGTAGAAGAGATCACACAGCAAGACAGGAAGTCAGAGAGAGATTTAAGAGCTAGGCTTGCTCTTTAGAAACAACACACTCTTGCAAGAACTAACTTACTACAGTGTTAGGCCCTTTTTGTCCCTCCTTTTATTAGTACGTTTGTAGTACATGATGCTTACATTTGTCTTGCGGAGTTGGTATATGTACATAATACAGCTTGTTTCTTTTTCTAGCCCCCTTCCCCTCCATCTCTTTCCCTCCACCTCTAAATTCCCTTTCCCCATTTACATTCTTGTTGTTATTATAATTCTTAGTTCTTTCACAAAGGTTATTAGGTTCCTGTACATGGTGTATCCTAATTCTATTTGCTTCCCCTTTCCATTCCACTCTCCCCTTGCCGTTGGTCTCCTGGACCCCTTCCTATTTGCAAGAGGTCTGCCACCTTTTAATGCTGCCATATTGAGGACCAAGCTTCCAACAAATAAGGCTTTGGAGTACAAGCTGCATTCACGCTATAGTAATAACTATTTTTCCTTATCATCTATGTCATTTTCAACCTATTGTATACATTCAATCAAAAATAAAATACCAATAATTATTTTTATTATTTTTAACATTTATCAAGGGCTTGTTACATGGCTGTCACCATTCTAAGCATCTTAAATTTTTTAATTCAGTTAACTCTGACAGCTACTCCATGAGATGGATACTGCAGTTAGCCCCACATAAACAATGAGACAGAGATATGAAGTGTAAGTAATTTACCCATAGTCACACCGCCTAAAAGGTAGAAAGCTAGAATTCAAGTCCAAACAGCCTAGTTCTAGCCCAGGGCTTCTCAGTCTCAATAATTTGACATTTTGAGCCAAAAACCACTTTTTGTTAGGCCCATCCTGTGCATTACAGAATTGTTAGCAGTAATTTCTGCCTCTACATACTGGACCCCAATGGCTTTTCCAAGTCATGATGACCAATAACTCGCTAGATATTGCCAAATGTCTCTTGGTGGAGAGGAATGGTAAAATCACTCATTAAGGGACAATGCCTCTAGAAAGTTCCCACACATGTTGCACAGAAACTTCTATACAGCACTGCCTTTCTGAAATCTTCACATAACTATGGGAAGCCAAAAATGAAAAATATAAAATTCATGTCTAATCTCCCCCATCCAGAAGATAATCATTAAAACTGCCAGTACCTTTAAAGTCTCCTGGGTGTTCCTCCCCAATTATATTTTTCTCCCTCTACTTTTATCATACTAAATTTTGTGTAAATAATTCTCTTACTTGTCCTTGTGGTTTTCCATATAAGGCTACATGTATACACGTGTTGTTTAGTTTTACTTGTTTCTAAAGTATGAAGGGAAACTATATTTCTTCTTGTAACTTGCTTTTTTCATTCAATATTATGCTTCTGAATACATCTATGCTCATGAGTACAGGTTCAAGTGTATTCGTTTTCCCTGCTTATCGTATTTCACTGAATAAACATGACAACTTATTCATTTAGTATACTCACTTTATTCATTTCTTTACTGTTAAGAAATATTTAAACTAATTGTAGCTTTTTCTACAGTATTACAAACAGTGATGCTATGAGTGTTCTACATATCCTTAGGGCATACAGTTAACAGTAGAACTTCTGGTCACAGGCAATGCACATCTTTCATTTTAATAAATTTCTGAAGTAGTTTCACCAATACATTCTTACCAAATAAGTATTACCATTTCCATTGTTCTACACCTTGCTGATAAATCCTAATATGCACATTTAACATGCAAATTGTTGTGAAAAAAAATTTTGTCATTCCTAGTATCTATAAAATGGTTAATCATTAATGTTTTAATTTGCATTTGCTTAATAATAAAGCTGAGCCTGTGTGTGTGTGTGTGTGTGTGTGTGTGTGTGTGTGTGTGTGTGCGTGCATGTGTGTCTTCTTGAGGCAGGGTTTTGCTTGCAGTTCAGACTGGCCTTGAACTCACTGTGTAGCCTTGGTTGGCCTTGAACTCATAGCGATCCTCCTGCCTCAGCTTGCCGAGTGCTAGCATTACAGGTGTGTACCACCACACCTAGCCTGAGCCTCTTATGTTTCTGATTATTTGTATTTTTCTTCCTTGAAATGCCAATTCCTGTCTTTTACTTTTCTACTGGGTTCTTTGCCCTTCACTTATTAGCAGGAGTTTTTTATATATGCTGGAAACTAATCCTTTATCAATATTAATAAGTATCTTCTCACATTGTATTGCTTGTCTTTTCCCTGTCTTTATGATAAAGAGAAATTTACTGCATTAAAGATAAGAATGTATGGCCCTTTCCCTGTCTTCAGATGTTTTTCCCTATCCCAGTGTCTACAGATTTTCTCCTAGTATTAAAGATTTTACCTTCTGTGTTTATGTATTTAATCCATTTATGTTCATTTTCTGTGGTGTGTTAAGCCCAGAATTAAAATGAAGTTATTCTAAACATATAGAGAAATAACACACTACTATATCCTGAGTTTAATTCTGATTTGAATATCTAAAGCCTACAAATAGCCAAAAAGACCAAACACAGCATCGTGACCAAATTTATTTTGTTGATTGTATAATTAACCAGGTTTCCTATATATTATTTTAAAAAGTATCTGCAATAAACTGACATATTTGAATAAATTAAAAAAAAAAAATAACACCCTGGAGTAGTGGGCTCGCACGTGTAATCCCAGCACTTTGAGGTAAAAAGGTATTACTGAGTTGTGCATGGTGGCACCTACCCATAACCCCAGCATTCAGAAGGATCACCATGAATTCTAGGCCAGCCTGACTTACAAACTGAGACCCTGTCTCTAAATAAATAAATAAATAAATAAATAAATAAATAAATAAATAGTATTACTAAAAGTTGTTTAAGCATGTTTAAGATAGTGGTGGTTATGGGTCCTAGGACTGGCACTCAGTATAAATCACAAGTCAATAACAAGAAGTAGTTTACACTACAGAAAGGAAGATGGGGCTGGGGATTTAGCTCAGCGGCACAGCACTTGCCTGGCAAGCTCAAGGTTGTGAGTTCGATTGCCGGTACCGGAAAAAAAAAAAAAAAAAAAAAAAAAAAAAAAAAAGGAAAGGAAGAGAAGAGCTGGAACGAGCGCTGCTAATGTCCAAACACTCAGTATGTAGCACCGGGAAGATCTCTTGAGACCTGGAATTTTCAGTCAGCCTGAGCAACAGAGAAAGATCTCAGCTCAAATAAATAAATACAAATGGGAAAGTGGGAGTCTACATTTGAGACTTCACCAGAAGTCTCAAAAGAAGGTATAAGCCAGTTGCAGTTTGTTAGAGAAACCAGGTCATTTATTCTATATAATGTTCCATGTTCTGATTTGTATTGATAGACTGCTCATTAAATTTGTTCTGTCTCCCATTATGTCTTATATATTTAGATACATAGTCTTGTTTTAATTAAAATCCAGCTTTTTAGGCATTTTTTAAGACCATAGCATGAGAAACATAAATGTATTTGCCCCAACTTTAGTAATACTGTGATTGACCCATGATCCAGGAGATATCTGATATCTCCATTTAAAAACTGTCCATCCACCTTCTGCTAAATATTTTAAAATCTAGTAATAAGCACTACCTAACCAATTTTTAATTAGAGGCTACAAAGTTAAAGATTGTATAATTTTATCATTTATCCTATATTTATTCTTGCCATTTTTCTCTTTAAAAATTTTCCTTATCAATTATTTGGTTCCATGAAATCACATAAAAAGCCAGAAATGTTTGATTTTTTCCTCTTTATCAATGTTAAATGCAAGCATGAACTGATTTACTCTGTGAAAGGCAGGCAGAATATTTTAGACTTTGTAGACCATGTGATCTGATGTCACAACTACTCAATTCTGACATTGCAGTTAAAAAAGCAAGCCTACACAATACTTAAATGAATGAAGGTGGTTGTATTCCAATGACATTTTATTTATGAACACTAAAACTTTGAATTTCATATAATTGTTAATGTTATGTAATATTCTTTGACCTTTTTTCTCAACCATTTAAAAATATAAAAACTCTTGTTGGCACATAAGCCTTACAACAATAGGGGGTACACTGTATATGAATATGAGCCATACCCCTGCAGAGTAATGACTTGGTCTGCCAACAACTGCCACATCCCCAATTGGGGGAATGAAAGTGTCTATTTAAAATCTTCAAAAGCTCATAGATCTTTAGAAGCTAGATGTATTTATATACCCGGTAATCATTATTTTTGATGCTCCATTTTTCTCCCTTCAAGATGGCTCTTGCGTCCTTTTGATATGTCCTCCTTAGTTAATGACTGTTGCCTTACTTTTATGGCATAAGATATCCCAGACTTACAAATTATTGTGTTAGACCTGGAATCTACTATTTCTCCATTTCTTCTACTTTCTCCAGGTTACCTTAGATGTCTAGTATGGCAGAAAATGCATATTTTTGAAAGAAAAAAACATGAGTTTTAACTGGTATTTCAAACTTAAAATTAAGATAAAGAGAATTTTATTGAATTTTGGTTTCTTTTTCTTACAGTTCTTTTTTTCTTATGCCAAATCAAGCATCACTTTTTTGTGTGTTAACCATCACTTCACTGAAACAGCTCCCATTAGCATCACCAAGACCTCCAAATTGCCAAATCCAGTGGACATTTAGTAAAGTCATATTTCCCATAACAGCATTATGACAGACTTTATAAATCAGCCATCTAGTTTTTTAATGAACACTATGGTGTGCATACAATGATAAAATCAAATAACAGTAGTAAAATCATATAACATATAACAATAAAAAATCTTTGGTAGAGTGTATGCCTGTTACTAAGCAATTCATTGCCAACTTGTCAGAAATAAACTATTTGACACTGAGTCTGGTCTTGCTCTTGAAACATTTAGCTTCCTTTATACTATATGATATGATACTATATGACATGACACTATACTACAATACTTCTACCTTGCTATTTCATTTCTACCTCCCTCTATGACTTTTATTTGCCTCTGGCCTTTTCTTCTGCAACAACTCTATGTTATTATTCCTTGGCATTTTTTATCAACTCTCAGGTATAGCGGTAAAGATATTAATTGATATCTCTAGCCCAGGCTCCATTCCAAACTTCAGACTGATACATTTTGCAACTGCAAACCACTGCTAGATTAACTGTCCCTTCTGTGAAGGGACATCATCTTCTACTTCTCCCATCAACTTAAGTATCACTTTTTATTGTAACTTACCATTTGTGTCCTCCACTATAAGTTGTTGTTGTTTATTTGTTTTGTAGTGCTGGGGATTAAATCCAGGGCCTTGTACATACTAGGCTAAGTGCTCTACTTCTGAGCTACAACCCCAGCCCTGTAAGTGTATTAAAGGCAGTATTTATAACCATTTGTTCTTATCTGGCTTATCTTTAGCAACCATGAGCCTCTATAGTGATATTTGTCCAAAAACATGGTAAAAATTAATGAATAAATAGTGTTTTCAGTAGGTAAGATCCCAAACCTCACATGTCCAAAACCAAACTCATCATTTTGTTCTCAAGCTCCAAAGTGGATCCTTTTATTATGTTTCTCATTCTTGATTCTCTACAACTCACTCACAACTAATCCAACCAATCAACAAGTTTAAGTGATTGTTGCTCCTAAATATTTCTAGAATTTAGCTCCATAAGAATTATAATTTATGTCTTTATCATCTCCACCTGGAACATTGCTTTCTCAGCATTGTCTTAGTCCCTCCCCACCAATGCCACCAGTACTGCAGATTTATCTCTGCAATGCTGCCTGAGTGACCCACCTAAGTATCATTCCCCTGCCTAAAGTCCAAACTCCTAATTCTGGTATATAAGACTTTCCATGACCCAACCTGTGCCTTCCTCTCCAGTTTCATCTCCTGCCACTCTATCACAAAGTATATGAATCATTTGGCTATTATGTCCCTGTTATGGTTGATACATTGTGTCAACTTGAGGAGTCTAGAGGTTTGGCTAAGTGACTCAGCAGGAAGCCAGGGTGCTTACTTTGTATACATCCTGAGCCTGTGGAAGAGGAGGGCATGGAGATTATGTGAGAGCTACATGCCCCTTAGGTGGGGGTAGCCTGTTTACAAAGTCAGGCAGGGAAAGAAGCTGCGTGCGGCCATTCCTCCCTTTTTGCTCTGACTGCTTTGCTGCTCAACTGCCACTCCCCCCTTTGCTCTTGTTGCTTTGCTACCTTCTGCCTCGGAGCCAGCCAAGTATGGACTGAAACCTCCACATACTGTAAGCTAAATAAACCTTTCCTTCCTTCATTTTGGGTGTTGGGTATTTTGTCTCAGCAACGAGAGAAAAGTAACTGAGACAGTCCCTAATACCAATTATATCACTTGACATACTGTAGATATCAATAAATATTGATGGAACAAACCCCATCTATCCATCTATTTGATACACTTTTCATTAATACCATTTTCCCAATATTTCATATAAAAATGTTAAATATAGAAAAGCTGTAAGGGTTCACAGCAGTGGTGGCAAGCCTATGACACACGTGCCACAACAGACTGTATCACTGAAACCTATGAAAGGTTCATCATCACTGATTTATAGTAAATAGCCACACATACCTACTACCTGGATTCTACAATAATGTTTTAGAATAATTATTTCTATAATAATGTTTAACAATATCATATCTATCTAACCTATCCTCTTTAGCAGTCCATTTTATTTTTGATACATTTCAAAGTAAGTTAGAAACATCTATATGCTTCACCCCTTTATCTATGTTGGCATACATATCATTAACTAGAATTTAGTATTTGTTTAGTCTTTTCCCTCCCGCTATAAACTGTTTATAAAACAAATGCACAAATTTACAATGCGCCATTATGAGTGTCTGCAAACATGTTACAGATGTAATACATGTTTTATTATGCCCATATTATTATAGGGTTTCTAACTGTCTAGTTCCATCAATCCCAATGACTTTTGCCCTAACAGCTTCTTCCATTAAAGTTCATATTCTGCTTAGGGCTAAGGCTAATTCATGATTAAAGTAAACAGTGAAACTGTTTTTAATCACTTTATTTTCACATGACCTAGCTTTAGAGCTCCTCATCAGAATATAGACTTTAGCTCCAAAAAAAAAAAACAACTTTTGGGGTAACAGTTCTCTGGTACATTAGTGTTCTAACAAAACGTTTGTCACTAGAGTAGCTACATCTTTTTCTAATAGTATATACATTGGTTCCTACGCAACTTGTCAAAAGAAAAGTTACTTTTTCAGATTTTCTTATTCATATCTTGTGGGAAAACAAAATGAATTATGTCGCCATGCATTAATTTGAAATAAGTATGTTTGCTGAGCATGGTGGCACACACCTGTAATCCCAGCAATCAAGAGGCTGAGGCATGAGGATCAATGCAAGTTTGAGGCCAGCCTGGGCCACATAGTGAGTACAAGTACAGCCTGCTCTACAAAGTGAGACCCTGTCTCAAAAAGAAAGAGGGGGATGAGGAAGGAAGGGAGAAAGGGAAGGAAGGAAGGAAGGAAGGAAGGAAGGAAGGAAGGAAGGAAGGAAGGAAGGAAGGGAGAAAGAAAGAAAAAAGAAAGAAAGAAAGGCAGACAGAAAGAAAATTTTTTCCTCTATCATAAAAAGACAATTCCTGGGGCCATAGGTGTAGCTTGGTAGTTGAGAGCATTTGTCTAAGATGCAAAAGGCCCTGAGTTTGATCCCCAGCACTGCAACTATAACAAAGTTGCATATGATTTCAATGCAGCTTGTGATTTCTAACTATCCCAGCCACAACTTAAAAAAAAAAAAAGATAACTCCACAACTTCTTAACTAATTCTTCCTCATTTTAAAGTTTACAGGCCATCTTCAGAGTGATCTTACTAAACTGAAGTGTCCTGCAATTTATAGACTGTTCTCTGATAAATGAGGTCCACTTTAAGAAAAAATTCATTAAAAAGATCTTAACTGAGAAAAATTGCAACTTACTATTGTCATAGCTATAATATATAAAATGCAACAATTTATTATCATAGCTATAATATATTAAAAAAAAAAACTGAGACAGTGGTGCACACCTGTAATCTCAGTACTTGACAGGCTGAGCCAGGAGGATCACCATGATCACCTTGGAGGCCAGCCTGGGATATATAGTGAGTTCAAAGGCCATCCTGGGCTACCTGGAGAGACCCTACCTCAAAAAAAATTCGTAAATGTATTTTTCTATTGACACTTCAATGAGGGCTTGTACAACACTGCCTTAATGAAAAGCAGCAGTCACTAAGAAGTTGGTAGTACATTTCACAAGTTTCATATTTCATACTAAGAACAAAATTATCAGAATTGCAAATGAAAACACCAATGTTAAAAGTCAAAGTGTAAGCTAAATATATAAAATCTGAAAACAAAAATTCCTATGAAAACAATTTGTATATGTATATCTGAGTGTGAATATATACATGCATATATATAAAAAATTTATTAAGTACTTTTCTGACATTCTGTGATCCTCAGTCAGCATTCAACTTTTGTTTCCTTTATCTACATGCTGAATGGCTATTATTGATCATAACTGTGATTTATTATAGTAATAAAAGATGTCAGAGTTAATTCATCAAAATAAGTATAAGTTAAGTGGGAGTAGTGGTACATGTATGTAACCCCAGCACTCTGGGAGGGCAAAGCAGGCAGGAGGATCTGAAATTTCAGCCCAGCCTGGTCAATTTAATAATTTAGTGAGACTCTATCTCAAAATAAAAAGGACTGGAGATGTAGCTCATGCAAAGGCCTTCAGTTCAATCCCTACTACTGCATAAATAAATAAATTTGGAGAAAAAGAAAATGAAACTGGGTAAGGAGGGCAGTACTGCAGACAACATTCTATGATCATGGAAGTAGGGTGAGAAAACATAGGATCTGACAAATGGTATTAGAAGTTCATTAAAGTCTTCATTATTGTACATGTCTGTCTGGGTTGCTTTGACACTGGGGTCTTCTCTCCATGCTAATGCAGTAAGGAAATCACATACATCCAAAGTGCAAGTGATTAGAAAGGGAACCACTAGGAAGTGATGTCAGCAGACTAGTGACTAGGAAGTATCAGACCCTGATTTGCCCACAAAGATATGAAAAAATACAGACTTGCTAAAATAACTTTATATGAACTCTCAAATACAGTGAAAGGTCTACAGCAACCAACAAAAAAAAAAAAAAACAACTATTTTTTAAAAGGCACATTCAAAACAGTAGGAAATTTTGTGGCATTTTTGCTCACCCTTACTTTACTACCTTCCCAGCCATGGTCTGGATCTGGAAGAGGTGGCAACCCAATTCCCAATTCCCAAGATGACCTTATCAGTAGCATTCTAATTTGTCTGCAGACTGACTGAGAGACTGATATCTATTCACCTAATTCAGACCTCAGCTGGAGGAAAAACATGATTTATGATTCAGGAAGCGAGAAGCAGTGGTATGACTCAGAAAAACTGCAGGAAGATGCCAAGAGTACATGCCCCTGTCGGGTGCAGCAGTGCACACTTGTAGTCCCAGCTACTGGGCATGCTCAGGCAGAAAAGTCACAAGTTTAAGGTCAGCCTAGGCAACATACGCAAGATAGGAGAAAGCAGGGAGTGAAAGAAGAAAGGGAGAAAGAAAGTCAATGAAACATAAAGGCAGCAAGAGAAGAAATGAGGGACCAGAAAGCTAGAAAACAGGTAACAAAATGGCAATAGTCCTTAAATGTAAATAATTAAACTCCCTAAGGAAAAGATACACATTAGCAAAGACCTACATGTAACTCTGAAATTATAAACCTATTAGAACATGAAGGATAAGCATCATAATATTGGATTTGATACTCATTTTGCAGATAAGACACAAAAACACAGGTAACAACAAAAAATACCAGATAATTTTGGTGGCTAGCACTGGAAAAATATCATCACACACATAAACACACACATACACACACACAACAATAAATTAGATTTTATTAAGATTAAAAAATTGTCCATCAGACGCTATTAATGGAGTATAAAAGCAACCAACACAACAGAGGAAAATATCTGCAAATCATACATCTGGTAAGTAACTATGAATTAGAATATATAAGGACAATTTAACAAAACAATTTTAAAAAGACAAAAGACTTGGGTAAAAATTTCTTCCAAGATATGCTAGTGGCCAATAATCACATAAAATGATTCTCAGCATGACTAATAATGAAGAAAATGCAAATCAGTACCACAATGATATACTACCTCACACATATTAAGATGGCCATTGTCAAAAAATGGAAAACAAATGTTTTGGCAAATATTAGAGAAACTCAGTGTTTTTACAGTGCTGGTAGGAATGTAAAATGGTGCAGCCTCCTTAACACATTCACAATGGGACCATAATTTGTATGTCTTGCTGCCAGGTGGCTCTGAATCACTGGTGGGTATATGCATGACTGTCCCACTGGTCATATGGAACAGTCCAATCTGGTGGTACAAGCTGCCAGATGTGGTACAATCATGCATGTACCATATCAGTTTCAAGCTCCAGGAATGTGTTAATCCTCAAAGAGTTAAACATCAAACTGCCACATGATCCATTGGTATCTATATCTGGTATATGCCAAAAATAATTGAAAGCAAGAACCTGATATATTTGTACATTTGATATATTTGTATATTCAGAAGGTACGCTTGTACACTCATGTTCAGAATATTAAATATTCTGCAAAAATTAAATATTCTGTAAAAAATATTCTGTGAAAAGGAATGAAATTTTAATACCTGCTATACCAAGGCTGAACCTTGAAGACATTATGGTATGTCTAAGCCAGGTTCAAAAGGACAAATATAGCATGATTCCACTTAATATTAGGTACTTATTGGCCATTTGTATATCTTGGAAGAAACATCTATTCATGCTTTTTTCTTAGAGTTAAAAAGTAGAATAGTGGCTACCAGGGACTGGGGAAAATGGAAAATAGGAAATTGTTATTTAACAGGTACAGAGTTTCAGTTTGGGATGATGAAAAAATTCTGGAGATGGACAGCAGCAATGGCTATACTAGGACATGAAATGTCTAATTGTTCTGTACACTTAAAAACAGTTAAAACAGTTTTATCTTAGGTATATCTAAGCAGAATTTTAAAAATTAAAAGAAATGACTGCTGGAGCTCTAGCTGGCTCTAGGAAAGATTTGGGGAAGTATTTGTGCTAATAACAAAAATGGAGGAAAAGAATTTGAGTTCTCTTTTAAGCTTTAGTTGATAAATTTTAGAGGTTAACTTGGACCTGCATGTTTGAATGAGTTTTTAGGTATGGGAATATACTATTGATAAATTTTAGAGGTTAACTTGGACCTGCATGTTTGAATGAGTTTTTAGGCATGGGAATATACTCCTTCTTCCCTCCCACTGCCTGGTAATAATCAAGTAGATAATAATTCATGTAGTTACACTTTACATGAGTAACTTATTGTTACACTGGGAGAAATTTTAGAAATGACAGAAACTCATTCTTTTAATGTGAAATTATCACAGACTGAGCAGTCTTCCGGTGATACTGTTCTTTCTGTTTAATTTCACCAGGAGGGTTAAGTACAGCCTTAGAAGAGGGCACAGATAGAACAGGAAGTGCAACTGTATACACATATACATACATACCTATATTGCCAATATTTGCATATTGATCATTACATAAAGAACACCCAGAAGTATATCAACATACTACCTTAAGTATGTAAGTTAGATGAATATTAGATTTTTAAAAAACTGTCACCACAGCTATAATATAATGATATAATATTATCACAGTATTTACAACCTACCTCCTTCCTAAAGAATTTAAGGCAGTTCATAAATGTATAAGAAATATCTAAATAAATTATATACAAAGCAAAAACTAAGAAGTAGTAGAGTAGAAGATGATATTGAATATCAGGGCTATTTTATACAAATTAAAACTGAGTTAGATGAAAAGACAAAGATAAAAAAGAGAAATAAATTTATTTGGGGGAACATCAAGGTATAACAAGAATGCTAATTTATGCACAAACTATCTCCTCATTGCTAAATAGCTGTATGCCTGATTCCACAACTATAAAATGAGTGTAATTTTATCTAATCTAATAATATTGCATTTTTTTTATCAAATTAGGTAATGTGACAGCATTTTGTAAACTTCAAAATGTGCTTAACTATTATTGTTCTTATTGACTTAGTTTTTTAAAATAATCAGTTTGTCTGAGGAAACATTTTTCTAGCATATTCACACTCAATGCTTATGTTAGAGAACTGAAAAACTGAAGTTTTCATGTTTTCAGGTAGGGGTTTGGAAAAGACAAATCCTATTTACATAGATATTTCTTAGGATAACTTCTATATAAGCTTAAGGAATTATATAAAATCATAATTTGGTGAAGGCATTTCTGTGAAAAGGTTTTGAAATGATACATTCTAAGTACAATTCTTTCTGATGGTTTACTTACCACAGAAGTTAAGAAGTTAGATAGCTATCTATAAACCTGTCTCATAACAACAGGAAGACTCAAACTAATCTTTTGGCAAGTACCAGACTGCAGTTTGAGATTGCACTTTCTAGAAACACCAAATATCTAAACTCCATAATGCTGAATCAAAACCTGCATATGATACCAAATATGCAAGAAGTAATTAATGTTCCATACCAAAACTTGAATTGCTGGTCAACTTGTTCTTGAAAGCATCTACTTCCACATTCATAGTCTACTGCCATGACTATAAACCAGGACTTTTTTTTTGGGGGGGGGTAGTTCTGGGCATTGAACTTGGGCCTTGTAAATGGTAGGAAAGTGCTGTACCAGTGAGTTACATCCTAAACCCTTTTTATTTTTATCTTGAGACAAGGTCTTTCTGAGTTGCCCAGCCTGGCCTTGAACTTACCATCCTTCAACAGCAGCCTCTTAAGTAGCTAGGATTACAGATATGTGCTACCATACATGGCAAGCCATGATGTTAAGTAACTGAAATAAGGAGTCATAGGAATTAATCATAAACTAGTCTGTGAAACATTTGTTATTGATTAATATGTTTAAAAAAAGAAAAAGAAAGAAACTATAGTGGAAAAAGTACTTCACAGAAAAAGAACTAAATTCTAGTCCCAAATTCTCCACTACATAATTGACTTTGTACAAAACACCCCATATGAGCACCAGTTCGCTTATCTATAAAATGGAAGGATTGCAGATTAGGAATGTTAAGGTTTCTTCTACCTCTAAGATATTCACCTTCTGGAATTTAATTATTGTTAAATGAGAAACTTTATGAGACCATTAGTAACACAGAGGAAACAATACAAAATAATGACACAATCACTTATCATATCAAACAAAACAATCTGTGTTAAGTGAGCAACAGGCCAAAACCCAGTTTGTACCAAAGCAAACCTTAACTTGTCTTTTGAATTGTTTATGAAAGTCTGTGTACTTTTAAAAGAAAGTGACCTGGCATCAATCCAACATTAGGTAACAGCAATAGGGTGTGGCTCAAAATATGTACTTCACCATATGCAAAAATTCAGTGAGGGACTGGGAAAAACCCTGTTGCTGTAAGTTACTACAGGCATTAACATGTAGCTTCATTTAGTCAGGGGTGAGCCAATTTCATAATAAAATGAAGATTAACCTCCCTGGGGACCACAACTTCCTATTGTCAAACAAAGTCACCTCCTAAAACACAAAAGAAACAAAGCAAAATACCACTTCTATAGTGTTTATTAAAGGCTAATATTTCATAAGCTTTGGACTAGCAATTCTGTTCTATAGTTCTATAACAAGGAAGTAACCCTAATACAGAAGAAATTCATGCCTAAGAATGCCCATCATAGGGTTATTTATAAGAAGAAATTAGAAACAACATAAATTTCATCAAAAATAAAGAAATTATTAGGTAAAGCTGTAGTGTTTAATGGAATAAAACTCAGCCATTAAAAATAAAGACTATATGGGAGCATTGAAAGGTGTTCAAAAAGAGGCC
>NW_004955424.1:21073654-21075965 GCF_000276665.1 Chinchilla lanigera
AAAGATACTAGAAGCCAAGCATGGTGGAACACACCTGTAATCCTAGCACTCTGAGATGCTGAGTAGGAGGATCATAAGTTTAGGCCTAGCCTGAACAATTTAGCAATTTAGGGAGACCTTGTCTCAAAAAACAAAAAAAAAGGGCTGGGGATGTACCTCAGTGCTAAAGAACTGGGCTCAACCCCCAGTTTTAAAAAAAAGATATTAGAAGCAAATACATGTTCATGTTCACTATAATTTCATATGAGGCAAAACAGTATGGGCATTTTTTTTTACCTTCTTGCTTCCCAAATTTTATTTCATGAACATATTTTACTTTTAGCAATGATTAAATGACTAAATATAATTTTTTTTTCATTCCTCTTCAAAATACTCCTCTAAGGTAAGTAGGGTACAACTCAAGGTTATTTACATGGAATGACCTATCATAGAAGCCTTGTAAATGCCCAAAAGTAGGCCTTTTAAAATAGGGTGAATTTTAAAGGAAATCTTTTCAAGAAGTGTTGGTTTTGTTTTTGTTTAATCTTGGAAGGTCAGAGAAAGGCAAGTGGGGATGGAGGAGAAAAGGAAGAAGAGGGGAAGGATGAGTAGGGAGGGAAGAAGGAAGAGAAGGAAGAGAAAGAAGAAAGAAAGCAAAACTTTGTGATATTCATGGCATTTCTTAGGTATATAGCTTAGCCTTCCTGCAAAAAGTATATTCAGATTTAGGAACATAAAATAATTTACCAAGGATCTCTACCAGTTAGTGAACAAGATCAAAACAACTTCAGGTTCCATAATGACCACTTTAAGGGGCAGAAATTAGACCTTGGCATGGTGGTTTTTAAGCTAAGAATTGGAGCTTATGCTCTTAAAATGACAGTGCTTATAATGTTTTGTTTTTAAATTGAAAGCTACCTAAAACCACTGAACTTGCCAGCACACACACAAGCCCCAGGCAGTATTAAATTACTCATTCTTCTTGTTACCTGTTTTTCCAGGTTTGTGTGTGTATGTGTGTGTGTGTGTGTGTGTGCGCGTGTGTGTGTGTGTGTGTGTACCTTGACATCCACCGGCACATATGTACACTAGATATACATACATGTTTTCCTCATTTACTAGCCCCATATTTGAGATATGACTACTTAAAATAGTATGAACACAGACTTTCTGAAAGGCTTCTCTTAGTAAAAAGAACTTTTAAGATCTAACTTAAGGGATGACTTTAATTTTGTGCACATGCATGTGCGTATATGTGTGTGTGATGCTAGGGATCAAACCCAGGGCCTTTGGTTCGACCAGGGAGCCCTAATTTATATCCCAATCCCTAAATTATTGTTTCCTTTTTTTATTAGTATGTTTGCAATATATAATCAGTACATTCATTGTGGGGTACTGGCACACATACATATACATATTGCAACCTGATCCTTTTTACTTCTTTTTGGGGGCGGTGGTACAGGTAATTGAACTCAGGACCTTGCACTTGCTAGGCAGGCACTGTGCCGCTGAGCTATATAGCTGGCCCCTTTTTAACTTCTTGATCCCTAAATTATTTGTAATTATCTCCAATACAAAAAAATTATTTAAATAAATTATCTTCACTTATACTTTTCTTAAAAATGTCTTCAATTATGACAGGGTAGTTGTTAAAGATTTGTTTTAGTTATTTTTCTCTCATTGCTGGGACAAAATTCCTGACACCCAAAACTGAATTGTTTTAGCTCACAGTTTGTGGAGGTTTCAATCCATAATCAGCTGGCTCCAAAGCAGGATGGCAGGGGGACAACTGTTCTTGGCAGCAAAAGAGAACAAAAGTAACAAAAGCAAAAGAGGGAACAAGCCTCTTTTTCTCCCTTATATTTTATTCAGGCTACCCACCCTATGGCAGGCCTAGCACTCAAGTCCCCAATCGCTGCACTAGACAATGAACCAATCACAAACTCTAGATTCAGCCACCTCCAAAAAGCCCACCCACCATGACCACATGAGGCTTTGAGGAGACATCTAGATACAAACTATAACAGGGCTACTATCCTTACTCTCTTTACCTTCTACTTTTATCATTTCAACTCCAAGTAGACTACTTCAAATTTTCAAAAAGTGTGTTATTTCTCAAGTAGCATCACTTATCTTTAGTCTTCCTTCCAAGCATCCTCTACTTTCAGAACCCCATCATAAAAATCTTGTTTTTTCGTACCTAAAGAGGTTAGTGTTGGAGGAGGTGTAAACCATGAAAACAATAAAAACTGCGCCGAGAGAGCCAGTGTTCCAGGAGTGACTGGACTCCTGGGCTCAAGTCTGTGCTTGTCCACACTGCCACGGTTCCCAG
>NW_004955424.1:21081944-21084918 GCF_000276665.1 Chinchilla lanigera
GTCTATATCTGTTTTCATGAGAAGCCACTTTGAAGATATCAATATGTAATACAACAACCATTGTTAATTCTCTACCACTTTGTTTGTAACTCTGTATTGTCTGTACTGTTCTTATGATTTTGTAAAATGTTGTATGTCTGTTAATGTTGTCCTCCTTTTATTTTTAAAATAAAAAAAAGAAAAGGATAACAAATAGGAAATAGATGATGTTCTTGTTAATAACTCTACAACTTCATAGAATATAGTAAAAGGCTGATAAAACTAAGGTCTTTTCTGTTTTATAATCTGTTACCTCAAGGGTCACTATCAACTGAATTTAAAAATAAAAATTAAGCAATACATGTTACATAGAACCTTTTAGAATGTATAATAGTTTTAAGTCAAATACAGTATGTAAATCACCAAAAAAAAAAAAAAAACAATCCATGGCTTAAAATTTTTTGTTGCAGGAATTTTTGGATGCTTCCAAATTTCTTTCTCCCCCCGCCCCCACAGTATCAAGAATCAAACTCACAACCTTGTGCTTGCCAGGCAGGTGCTGTGCTGCTGCACTAAATCCCCAGCCCCTGCTTCCAAATTTCAACTAACTCCTGCCCTTGCTTCCTTTTTTTACACTTCATATACTATTTTCTAACTAATTTTTTGACTACATCAAAATTTCCATAATCAAGTAAGATACAGTTGTTGTTTACATATATCTGGTTCATTTTAAACAATTTCAGTTCACTGTTCTTAAATACTTAAACTGAAAATAGTAAAAATATAAATGCTAAATCATAGTTAAACATAATTTTAATTATTTTTATCTGTTTACTTGCAGGACATAGGAGAAGGCAGTTCTCTAAGAATGGTGCACTTTGGTTTGGTGTAAATCATAAGAGTTTTTTTAGCTACAAAAGGAAACCTGCCTTTTTCACATGTAACTTTTTGTGCCTTTCTTCAACTGAAATCTCCCTGTATGGATTTTTATAAAGGGAAATATGTTATGCAGTATAGTATAACAACAGCAAAGTCATCCTAAATAAAAACCTTTGTCTATTTATTGTCAATGTGAATGTTTTAAAATTTCTTAAATTGTACAGTAGTAGGTGCTTCAAAAAGAGTACTTATACTTTGTTCTTAGTATTTTAACATTTTCCTCCTAATTTTATTTACATTCATGTACATTACAAATAAAACATTTAGCAAAATTTTCAGCCCAGAGCCATGGTTAGTAGACATTTCTCCATAGGTCTTTTGACATTGTTATAGGACACAGTATCTGTCAACCTTCTCATCACTGGGACTAAATACCTGATACCTACAACTTAGGAGGGAAGGTTTATTTTGGCTCACAATTTCAGAGGGTTCAGTGTATGATTGGCTGGTTCCAAGACAGAAACAGGATGGTGGAAAGGCCTCATGGAAGAAAACTTAAATCCACAGCAGCCAAAAAGCAAAGAAACCAGTTACAAGAATATACTCTTCCAGCTCATGCCTTCAGTGACTCACCTCTTCAAGCCAGATCCCTACCTCTTAACAGCACATTCAACTATGAACTTATTAATGGACTAATCCAATCATGTTCAAAAGGTCCCACTTCAGAACATATGGGACTTCTCAGGGACATTTTAGGTTTAAAGCATGACAGGTACTGACTACCACTTGGAGCATGGAGACACTATCTTCTTCTGGAGCAAAGGGTGGGCATGCTTACTGCCTATTAATGAGATGTGTACCCCTTAATTTCATAGTTCCTCTCCTTTAAACAACTCATGAAGTGTGCAAATATCATCTGCCCTTTTCACATTGCTTTGTGAAAACAGGGCTCAGAAAATCAATAGAAAAGAAAAAAAGAACACTGCTGATATTCTGACTGCTATTGCTGTGAGTAATAAACTGTCTTTTGTCACTGATCATAGGAGTATATGTTTTCTGCCAGTATCCATGAAACTATGGTTTTATATTTGTTAGCTTTTAGTAGAGTAAAATCTAAGACCCTTCATAGTTCTTGACATCCAGCTATTAGCATATAATAAATATTTTATAATTGTAGCTGTTTACAATAATCAACATCTTGAAATACTGTATGTGAATTAAGTTATAAAATTAACCTTGTTGAAATTTACATTGAAAGCTTTTATACCTTATGTTTTTCTTTCTACTTTTTACTCATACTTCTACCATGGATTTGACAAAGAAAAGATTTTTCAATATGCTGCTGCTCTGAAAAAGTATAATTCAGGGTACATAAGCCAAAAGAGATAGTTACCAGCAAATTTTTATTTTATTTTCCCATCTTTCTTTATCACATAGTCAAACTGTATAGAAAAATATAGGATTTTTGTCAAGATAGCAATGTTTTCTCCAGATTTTCTAGTAAAGTTCTTAACATATAAACCACATTTCCTAATCCACGATATCCTTTTGCTCATTTAAATAGTCTTCTGAAGATAAAATATGGTTATGAATCCATCTATGTTCTACATAATGGTGGTGATAACATTAGTAAGTTTGCTAGTTACATAAGTGAAAACTAAAACAACTTGATTTTTATATAAATTGCCCATTTTCCCAACCTGACATGCCTCTGGAAAAGTTAACTCAAATGTCTAGGAAACGAAGGTAGATATTAATGGTTATATATTATGGATGAGATGTGAGATGTTTGATGATGTCCATATTTACAAGTGCTATGTTTTCAAAATGTGGTGAATCTGAGGATGTTTATGAATATATATTCTAATAAACTGATATTTTTGATCTGCTAGATCCTGGAAGAATTATAAATGGACTACCATAGCTCTAAAATGAGAAGTGGGTACAGGCAAGAATAACTAGGTAGCATTTGCCCTAGTACTGTCAGGTTCAGAGCTTCAGAAATACATCCATAAATTTTCTAGCTATTCAAAATTCTCAGATCTAAAACAAAGAGACTGAGAAAAAGCAGCTGCTTTTGCTGCACCACTAAGAGAAACAGATCCCAGGTCTGATT
>NW_004955424.1:21085793-21093256 GCF_000276665.1 Chinchilla lanigera
AAAACAAAACAGAACAAAAAACAAAATTCTCAGATCTGAAATAATTTCCACAATAATTCATATTGGCTATGGAACTATGCCTTATTACTACAGTAAACTGTCTTTTGGATGCTAATATCTAAATAATGTTTTGGTTCATTAAAATGCCAAATAACAACCATGGTATTGTACTTTTTCTTTAATTATTAGTGAAGAGGTTAAAGAATTAACCTCATGAAAGAATTAAAATATTGACTAAGTTAAAGTTACCTAAAAAACAGTGGATGCAAGAATATTGTTCTGACAGTCATGCTGTCTTTTTAAAGCATGAAATGAATCCCACATAAAAGATGCAATATATTTATCATCAAGAACAGGAAGTCGAGGGCCAAAGGAATTCTGTACAAACAAACCTAGTTATATTAGCCCTTATCTTCCTGGCTACTTGTCTACCCACTTTGCTACCCTGGCCCAGCCTCTTCTGCCTTACCACACTTTCCCAACTTACTATTCTTCATCTAATTCAATGTATAATTAACTGACTGTAACTGCTTTTTCAGGTAATTTCTTTATGAGGTGTCCTGTGCCACATAAAACTTGTAGTAAATAAACTGTATGCTTTTCTTCTATTAAACTGCTTGTGTTGATTGAAATCTTCTGCCAAGCTAGGACTCTAAGAGGGTAGAAGTGTAGTAAACACTAATACAATCAAATTTACAACTAAGGTTTTGTTCTACAACTGTACTTACTCTTTTAAAATATGGATGTAAAAACAGACATATAAACCAACAAAATACAGAACTATAAATAAGCCCTCAAATATATGATGAAATGATTTTCAAAAAAGTGTCATGAGGTGGATAATGAATAGTCTTTTTAACAAATGGTAAGGGGAAATAGGATATGAAGTTGGACCCTTAACTTATATATAAAAAAATTAACTCAAAATGGATCAAAGACCCAGATATAAGACCTAAAACTATAAAATTCTTAGAGGAAAACATATACTATGTGTCAACAAAAATAAAAATAGATAAATTGGTTTCATAAAAATTAAAAACTTTGGTGTAGCAAAGGACACTATCAGCAAAGTAAAAAGGCAACTTATGGAGTAGGAGAAAATGTTTTTAAATCATATCTGATAAGTGCTTAATAAGTAGAATATGTAAGATCCTTATACCTCAAGATTCAAAACTACTTGCATACTAAAAAAATAACCAATTAAAAATGAGCAAGGTTGGTATAGATATTTCTCCAAAGATACATAAATAGCTATGAAATTATGTTCAACATCACTAATCTTTAGGGAAATGAAAACCAAATTGTAATGACACTACTTCATACACATTATGATGGAAGAAGAAGAGAAAGAGTGAAAAGAAAAAGACGTAAAAGAAGGAGGAAAAGAAAGAAGGTAAAAGGAAACAAAGAAAAAGGAAACAGCAAATGTTGGCAAGATAAATTGGAATCCTTGTATTTGTTGGTAGGAATGTAAAATGATATGGCCACAATGAAAAAGTCTGATGGTTCCTCAAAAAAATTAAAAATAGAATACCATGTGATCCACCAATTCTACTTCTAGTATATACTCAAAAGAACTGAAAGCAGGAATTTAATACAGGTGTCTACCTGTATTAATAGCAGTATTATTCACAACAGGCAAAACGCTATGGGTAATAGTCCTTTATGAGATATTTTAGAAACAACCCAAACGTCTATCAACAGATGAAGAGATAAACACAATGTGGTGTATATATATATACAATGGGATATGTAGCCTTAAAAACGGAAGGCAATTTTGACACATGCTACAACACAGATGTACTTTGAGGATATTGCATAAGTGAAATAGGCCAGTCACAAAAAAACAGATGTCACAAGATTAAAAATTTCTAGAGGTTGGTTTCATAGCAATGTGAAGATTTGATACTCAAATATACACTTAAAATAGTAAATTTTATGTTATGATCATTTGCCACAACTTAAAAATATGTAACATACAGTTTTATATTATTATATGATATTGAAGAGTTTGAAAGAAAACCATTGGAGATCCCATCTCCTAAAATAACTCCCCCCTAAAAAAACTTGCAGAAGTAGCAAAGTTTTATTAAGACAACTCCTGTATTTTAATAATCTAGAATTACAACCTTAGTCAAATAACTGTCCATTTGCTTTTTTAAAGTCATGAAAGAAAATGCAAAAGGACTGATAGGAAAACTAACATGAACTCAAGTCATTTGTAGGAAAATGGGTAAATCTTGAGACTGTAATATTAAGTGAATTAAATCAGACAGAGGAAGATAACTATCTCATATTTTGCTTATATGAGAGACCCACAATATAAGTAAACAGTAAAATAAAGGAGATATGGCAGGAAACAGGGAAGCAAATTTTTTGGAGGTGGGGAAGGGGAACACAGAAAGGGTGGAAGAAGGGATACAAACTGATCAAGATATGATTGCTATGTGTATGTGTGTGTATCAATTCCCTGAAATGAATGTAACTTTTATGTATCACAAACATATAAAAATAAAATTAATTTTAAAGAAAAAATGTAAACTATCCATATAAAAATGTTATTGATGTGTGATAAAATTCAAAAGTATCATCATAGATTAGGAATTATAAATTTTAATGTAATAGTTTTGCTGTAATGTTTATATAGTTACTTATAGAAGAGTACATTTATTTATTTATTTATTTATTTGTCTTTTTGAGACAGGCTCTCACTACACAGTTCAGGTTGGCTTAGAGCTCACTTTGTAGCCTAGTCTTGAACTCACAACGATCCTCCTGCCTCAGCCTCCCAACTGGGGATTACAGGTGTGTGCCACCACACCCGGCAGAAGAGTACATTCAATAACTTTAAAAAAGAAAACTTCTGGAGCTAATATACGATTATAGCAAAATCACAGGATGTCAGGTTAATTAATAAAGGTCAATCACTTTTCTATATACCAATAAACAATAAGAATTTGATATTAAAAACATAAAACCATTTCTATTAACACTCTCCAAAATGAAATACTTATAAATCTAACAGTTTATATACAAGATCTTTATATGGAAACTGTAAGACTAGATCATATTATGATCATAAGACTAGACTATATTTAGAAACTAAATAAATAGATGCTGTATGCTTGTGGCTAGGAAGACGTACTATTTGATAGATTCAATGCAGTCTCAATCAAAATCCCAGCAAGTTATTTTGTAGATATCAACAAACTGATTCTAATGCTTATTGCAAAAGCAAAAAGTTCAGAGTAGCCAATACATCTAAGGCCATACCACCCTGAATGTGCCTGATCTCGTCACAGTAGCCAGTACTATATTGAAGAAGCAAATGAAGTTAAAGAACTAACATTTTTCAACTTGAATATTTTCAATAAAGCTACAATAATCAAGACAGTGTTATGCTGGTGAAGAAATAGACAAATAGGTCGATGAAACAGATAAAGCGCGCATAAATAGATCCATTATATATTGTCTTTTTTTTTTTTTTTTTTGGACAGGGTCTCTCTCTGCCATTCAGGCTGGTCTTGAGCTCATTTTGTAGCTGAGGCTGGCCTCAAACTTGAAGAGATCCTCCTGCCTTACTCTCCTGAGTACTGGGATTATAGGCATGAGCAACCACACCTGGCTTTATATTGTTTATTTTAGACAAAGGAGCAAAGACAATACAATGGACAAAAGATAGTCTTTTCAACAAATGGATTTAGGACAAGAGAGACACAGAGAGAGATAGAATCTAGACACAAAACTTACAATCTTCAAAAAAATTAACACAAAATGAGTCACAGACCTAACATAAAGCATAAAACTATAAAGCTCCTAAAAGATAACAGGAGAACATCTAGACAACCTTGGGTGTGGTGATGACATTTTAGATATGACACCAAAAGCCTGATCCATGAAAGAAACAGTTGATAGGCTAGATTTCATTAAAATTTAAAATTTACACTCTGCAAAAGACAGTCTAGAAAATGAAAACAACCCAAAAGCTAAAAGAAGAAATCAGCAAAAGAAAATATCTCATAAAGGAATATTACCCAAAATATATAAAGAATTCTTAACACTCAATAATAAGAAAACAAACAACTTGATTAAAAAATGGACAGCCATCTCAACAAAGAAATACAGGTGGTGGCAAATAAACATACAAAAAGATACTTCACATCATATATTATCAGGGAAATGCAAATTAAAATAATGAAATGCCGCTACACACCTCTTGGCCAAAATGGCCCAAATCGGCAACAGTGATAATACCAAGTGCTAGCAAGGTGATAGAACAAGAACTCATTTTACTGCATGTAAGAATATAAAATGGTACAAGCCACTTTTAAAGATGGTTTGGCAGTTTCTTGCAAAAATAAATACGGTACACTTTTGCAAGATGATCCAGCAATTGAGCTCTTGATATCTACCCAAATAGCTGAAAACATTTCCACATAAAAACATAACTCTACTCACAACTGCCAACATTTGGATGCAATCAAGATGCCCTTCAGCAGATGAATGGGTAACTGTGGTACACACAGATAATGAATATTATTCAGCACTAAAAGTAAATGAGCTATCAAGCTATGAAGAGACATGAAGAAACCTAAAATGCTTATTATTAATGAAAGAAGCCTGAAAAGCTTATATACTAAATAATTCCAACTATATGAAATTTTAGAAAAGGCAAAACTATGGAGAAATAAAAAGATCAGTGGATGTCAGGAATTATTAGGCAGAACACAGGCAAAATACAGATGGATAGGAAGAACACAGATGATTCTTAAAGTAGTGAAATTATTCTTTATGATACTATAACCAATATATGTCATTATATAGTTGTCCAAACTCAGAATGTACAACACCAAAAGTGAACCCTAAAATGAACTGTGGAGTTTGGGTGGTGATGGGTCAAGGCAGGGTCATCAACTATAACACATGCCCTCCTCTGGTGGGAGATAGTGGTAGTGGGGAAAGCTATTGTATGTGTGGGGACAGGGAGTGCATGGGAAATCCTTTATTATCACAGTTATTCTAACACTTTCACCTATTCTGTAGAAGTTCATTAGAACTTTCAGTTTTAACTTTTTATTAAAACAATTTTATTTACAAAATAATTGAATTCTTTCATACAACCTCCTGATAGGAAAAAAGAAAAGCAAAACTATGCTTTCTTTAAATTTCCTTCAACTTTCTTTCTTTTCTTTTCTTTTTTTTTCTTTTCCTTTCTTTTCTTCCTCCCTTTTCTTTCTTTCTTTCTTTCTTTCTTTCTTTCTTTCTTTCTTTGTTTCTTTGTTTCTTTTCTTTCTTTCTTTCTTTCATTCATTTATTTTTGTGGTACTGGGATTGAGCCCAGGGCCTTTCCAGTGAGTTAAATCCCTACCTTTTCAAATTTTTTTTTAAATTTTGAGAGGATCTTGCTAAGTTGTCCAGACTGGGCCCAAATTTACAATCAATCCTCCTGCCACAGCCTCCCAGAGTGGTAATAGTGCACCACCACATCCAGCTTAACTATTTCCTTAAATATTCATTAAGCCTCACACTGTAACAACTACCTTCATCTTTCATGCTGCATTTTGGCTTTCATCTATAGGCATATAATTTTACCTGTTTCATTCAAAAACAAGCATGTAGCACAATGTTCTCATAGAATTAACCATTTAGTTTAAACAGAAAGTTTACCTCTACTTATGAGATAAAAAACTAGAGTTTAACATATAAATGTATATTTAACATTTTAGATATTTTATTTTAAAATATATATTTTATACAGATAAATGTACTAAGTATAAAAAAGCACCCTACTAATGTGAGTTACTCCAATAAAATGAGAGAAATGTGTATAAAATATTTAATTGTACTATTTTAGCACATAAAAAACTAGAGATACCTTTTCCATGGATCTTTATGAAACTCTGAAAAATGTGTTTATGAGATATTTTTAAATTTAATTCATAGAATTATAAAACATCCACTCAAGAGGAACAATATCAACATTCATCCAATATAAAACAATGCTACTTACCCATTAGGCTTTTTTTTTCTGAATTGCAGCCATATTTCTGTCAGGTCAAGTGATCTATATATGAGAGATTAATCTGACACAAAACAGTTGAAGTTTAATCCCTCAGTATATCATAACCTGTTTATTCAGCATCCTAAGAGGATTTCAGATTTTAAAATTATACAGGAAGTCATGCTAAAAATGTACATAAAACAAGATGATTTTCTAAAATATTAGGCTTTAATGTCTACATAGCATGAATGGACTCATTTAAAATGTGAAATACAATACTTAATTTAATTTTAAGGTGTAGAATTAAAGTTACCATTTGATAAGGTTTAATATAAAATAAAAATTAAATCTTAAATACAGAAATTCATTCAACAGGGATCTATCTACAAAGTCAGGATGTTTTCATTTTGTGATCACTCTAATGAAGCAATCACTATCAAAAGATGTATACCAAATTTATAAGTAGAATGGAAGTCACTGTCAAATCACAGAAAGGTCTGGCTTTACTAAGTACTTATTCACATTATATGCAAAAAATAAAATAAAATTATTCATGATATGTACCAGAGATACCAAAAACCTATTCTTTGAGAACCTGTCCTCATAATCCCAGAAAGACAGATTTGGGAACCTACTCCTTCACTCTTAAACTCAAATACAGAACACATGCTGGGCATGGTGGCCCACGCCTGTAATCCCAGCACTTGGGAGGCTGAGGCAGGAGGATCATTGTGAGTTTGAGACCAGCCTAGGCTACAAAGTGAACTCACAGCCTGCCTGAACTGCATAGCGAGAGCCTGTCTCAAAAAGACAATAACAATAATAATAATAATAAAGAACACAGACACCTGAAACAATTGATTCCCTTTTCTATGGATTTGGAATTAGAACATGGAGTCAATTATGAGTACAAAAGCCAGAGTCCTGTAGACTCTAGGTCTGGGGCTACCACTTTGACATGGTCATGATGAGGTAGATCATTTCCAAGTGAACTATAAGCAGGAGAGTTCATTTATAATGAATAAACATGCAGAGAAATATCAACAAAACAGCTTTTTCCAGAAAGTTATTTCTATGAGGCTATCAGCAACTGAATGAAATGAAATATCATTTTAATATATCAACTTTGCCACTCTTTTTACCTCAGCCTTTTTGAAAGGCTTCAGACTTTTACAACCAAATATTTCATACCCAGAGTTTCACAAAATAACGAGGCACTTCCAAAATACTGACAGAATGAAGCAAAGACTTTCAAGTTCTCTTTAAAATATGTCAAAACTATTGCTTTTTCAAATGTAAAAAGCAGAAGAAAAGTGGCAACCATTAAAAACTGACCTCTGCTGTGAAATGATAGGAAACCAATGAAGAGTAAAGGGCTTCTGGGATGTGGGAAAAGAGAAGGGAACGAAGGAGAAATTTTGTATGTATGTATATACAGGATAGATAACATGGTTGATCTTCT
>NW_004955424.1:21093562-21094830 GCF_000276665.1 Chinchilla lanigera
TGACCTCTGTCTCTGAACAACCTGTAGTAATGCAATTAAGGTGTGAAACTTCCTTGGCCCAGAAAACCCTTTTTATTCTTATTCTTATTGTTACTGTATGTTAACATCTAGGTTTAATTTGAGTAGCAAGTTTACCTACTTCTTTGGGCTTAGTGAGGTTTTATTTTTAAATATTTGTTATACTTGAACAAAACTTTATTATTTAATTTTTTTATTTTGTTTTTTGAGACAGGGTCTGGCTGAGTAGTCCAGGCTGGCCTTGAACTCCCGGTGACCCTCCTGCCTCAACCTCCCAAGCGCTGGGAATAAGGCATGCACCACTATGTTCAGCCTTATTCTTTAATCTTACACCCTTTTTTTTTTTAATATTTGGTCTGTACTGATTATTCTTAACTTACATCATTGTCTCATTATTTTGCCATCTTATCACTTTTTTGTTTCTTTTTGAGACAGGGTCTTATCTACGGCCATACCACCCTGAGCATACCCAATCTCATCTTATCTCAGAAGTTAAGTAGGGTCGGGCCTGGTTGGTACTTGGATGGGAGACAGGGTCTCGCTATGTAGTTCAAACTGGCCTTGGACTCACTATGTAGCCCACACTGCAATCCTCCTGCCTCAACCTCCCAAGGGCTGGGATTACAGGTGTGCACCACTATGCCTGGCTCATCATTGAACTCTTATTTTTACCAGCATATATGTTTAATATTTCATAAATTTGCATTCAACTGTGTGCTTTATAGTTATTTTATTCAGAAGAGATGTCTCTTAACCTTATTTTTATTTGTCTCAATTTATATTCATTAGAGACTATTTGAAAATTACATAGATTTAAAAAGAAGAAAATTTAGGACATTTATTTCCTTTCATTCTTTTCTATATTTTTCTTATAAAACTAAGATCACACAACATATAAAGCATAGTATCTTGCTTTGTTTAGTGAGCATTTTCTACTAACACTTAAATATTCATCTATCAGTCAACATAAGCTTCCAGGTTAGAGTTTGCATTAACACTATGTTTTTTATGCCATATATATATACAATTATTTCCTTAGGAAATGGAGGTATATTTCAGAAATCAAATATGTTTAAGAATTCTGAAATATAAAGCTTAGTGAAGTTTCTCAGGAATCATATTTGAATGTGATTTTTAATAACTTCATTCCCACGAGGCGTGGTGGTGCATGCCTATAATCCCAGCACTAAAGAGGCCGAGACAGGAGGATTTCAAGCTGCCAGTTCAAGGCCAGTCTGGGCTATACTAGT
>NW_004955424.1:21095813-21097852 GCF_000276665.1 Chinchilla lanigera
TTTTGCTTTTTCCTCCCTCCTGTTCTCCTTTTCTGATCCCAGTTTCACTTTCTTTCAAACAGTTTCTTCCCATTTCACAACATCTATTGTACACTGTGGATCTCATTTTCTCCTTCAACTTCTCAGACTAGGGAGAAAATATGATGTTTGCCCATGAGCATCTGCTTTATTTCACTTATAAGTATGGTCTCAAGTTGCATCTATTTACCTATAAAAGTCTGCAGATTATCCTTCTTTATGGCTGAGTAGTAATCCATTGTATAATACATCTTTTTAATTCATTCCTCAGTTGGTGGAAATTTGGTTTGTTTTCAAGATTTAGCTATTACAAATTGTGTTGCTATAAACATGGGTGCACATATATCACTATGGTATGATGTTTTTAATTCTTCTGGGAAGATAACCAGCAGGAGAACAGCTAGGACAAATGGGACCTCCAATCCTAGTTTTCTGAGAAATCTCCACACTTATTTCCACAGTGGTTGCACCAGTCTATACTCCCACCAACAGTAGAGAAGGATTCCTTTTTCCCCACAGCCCTGCCAGCATTTGTTATTGGTTGATTTCTTGGTAACAGCCATTCTTCCCCAGTGAGATGGAATTTCACTGCTGTTTTCATTTGCATCTCTCAAATGACCAGTGATGTTCAACAGTTTTTGATATATTTATTTGCTGTTTGTATTTCTCATCTGCAAAGTGTGTATTCATCTCAGACGCCCATTTTTTGGGTTGGGTCTTTAAATTTGGAAGGTCTGATATTTTTGAGTTCTTTATATGTTCTTGATAGTAATCTTTCATCTGAGGAACAGCTGGCAAACATTTTCCCCTACATTGTGGGTTGTCTCTTTACTCTGTTGGTGTTTTTTCTTGCTGTGCAAAAGCTTTTTAATAAGATGAGACCCCAGTTGTTGATTCCTTATGACAGTTCCTGCGCAATTAGGGTTTTGTTCATGAAGCTTTTGTCTACAACGTCTTCAAGAGTTTGACCTGTTTTATCTCTCAGAAGATTTAGTATTTCTGTTTTAATATTTAGATCTTTGATCCATTTCAATTTTAGTTTAGTGCATGGTGAAAGATATGGGTCCAATTTTAATCCTTAGCATGTGCAGAGCCAGTTTTTCCAGCACCATTTATTAAACAGGCTATCTTTCTTCCAGTGAATGTGTTGGTACCTTTGTCAAAAATAAGGTGGCTGGGTGTGTCTGAAGTTCTTTCTGTATCTTCTAATCTGTTACATTATGTTTGGTCTGGTTTTTTGCCAGTACCACACTGTTTTTATCAGAATAGTTTTATACGATAATTTCAAGTCAGGGATTGTGATGCAACCTGTCTTGCCTTTGTTGCTCAGAATTGCCTTTGCTATTCTAGGTCTCTTCTGGTTCCAAATGAATTTTAGGATTGTCTTCTCTAATTTTATGAGATATGCTACTGGAATTTTTATTGGAATTGCATTAAATCTGTAAAATAATTTTGGAAGTATGGTCATTTTCACTGTATTGGTTCTTCCTACCCAAGAGCAAGGGATATCTTTCCATTTTCTGATACCTGCTTCAATCTCCTTTTTCAAAGTACTATAGTTTTCAATGTAGAGGTCTTTTCCATACTTAATCAGATTGATTCCTAGGTATTTCATTTTTTGGATCCTATTGTGAAAGGTGTTGTTTCCCTAATTTCTCTCTCAACTAGTTTGTTATTCATATACAGGGAGGCTATTGATTTTTGAGTGCTGATTTTGTATCCAGCTACATTACTGAATTTCCTCAATAAATCTAGCAGTTTTTTAGTGGAGCTTTGGGGGTCTTCTATGTAGAGTATCATGTCATCTGCAAACAATGATAATTTAATTTCTTCCTTTCCTATCATTATCCCTTTTACTTCTTTCTGTTATCTAACTGCTCTGGCTAAAGTTTCCAGTACTATATTGAATAAGAGTGGAGACAGCGGACAGCGTTGTCTTGTTTTTGATTTTAGAGTGAAAGCTTTCAGTTTTTGTCCATTTAGTGTGGTGTTGGCTGTTGGTTTGTCATACATGGTTTTTA
>NW_004955424.1:21098562-21100145 GCF_000276665.1 Chinchilla lanigera
TTTTTTTTTGATAAGGTTGGATAAGGGCTTGTCTATTTTATTTACTCTTTCAAAGAACCAACTCTTCCATTCGTTGATTCTTTACATTGGTTGTTAGTCCCCCATGCATTAATTTCTACTCTAATCTTTATAATTTCCTCCCTTGTATAAGCTTTTGGCTTAGCCTGCTCTTCCTTTTCTAGAAGTTTGAGGTTCACCATTAAGTTGTTTATTTGTGCTTGCTCTGTATTCCTGATATGGGTATTCAGTACCATAAATTTCCCTCTTAGTACTGCTTTCATTGTGTCCCATACATTCCAGTATGTTGTATTGCCATTATCATTTAATTGTAGAAACTAATTACTTCTTTAATTTCATCTGTGACCCATTGGTTGTGCAGGAGTGTACTATTTAATTTCCATGTGTTTATGAATTTCTTGTGGTTTTTTTGCCATTGATTTCTAATTTTACTGCATTATGGGATAATTTCATAATAATTAATGATAATTTCATAATAATTAATGATAATTTCATATTAATAACTAATAATATGCATGGGATAATTTCAATTCATCTGCATTTACTTAAGCCTGTTCTGTGAGCTAGTATGTGGTCTACTTTGGAGAACATCCCTTGTGCAGTTGAGAAGAATGTGTATTCTGTTGTTGTGGGGTGGAACACTCTGAAGACACCTACTAAATTCATTTGTTCAAAAGTTTCTCTGAACTTTGATTTTTCTTTGTTGATTTTTTTGTCTAGTTGACCTGTCTTTTTGTGATAGTGGGATGATGAGATCCCCCAATACAATTGTATGAGTGCTTATTTGATTTTTTAGGTCTGTTAGTATTTGTTTTATGTAGTTGGGTGCACTGGTATTTGTTGCATGTATATTTTTGATTGTTATCTCTTTCTCCAGGATTGTTCCCTTTATAAGGATGTAGTGACTTTCTTTATCTCTCTAAATCAGTCTTGGCTTGAAATTCACTTTGTCTACAAATAGAATAGTTACCCCTGCTTTTTTCTGAGTTCCTGTCTCATGGAGTATTGTTTTCCATCCTTTGACTTTCAGTCTATGAATTTCTTTTTCAATTAAACATATTTGTTTTTTGTGGGCTTTTTTGTGGTACCAGGGATTGAACTCACAACCTTGCACTTGCCAGGCAGGCGCTTATGCCACTGAGCTATATCCCCAGTCCCTAAACATACTTCTTGTATCCAGCATATTGTTGGATCTTGCTTCTGGATCCATTCTGCCTGTCTGTGTCTTTCAATTGGTGAATTGAGACCATTAATGTTGATGGCTATAACTGATATGTATCAACTTATCCTTGTCATATTATTTTCCTATTGTTGGCTCCATCTCCTTTTTTCCCTTTCCTCCATTTAATTGTTCACCTTGCCTTGTGGATTCCTTCTGTTGGGGTTCATGGAGTTGTAGTCTTTGTTATATCTTTCTAAAATGCCCTTCAAAATATTTTGGAGTGCTGGTTTGGTGGTCATAAATTTCCTCAGATGTTCATTCTCATAGAAGTATCTTTTTTCTTCATTGGTTTTGAGAGATAGCTTTGAGAGGTACATCAATTTACAATGAAGGTTATTTTCCT
>NW_004955424.1:21101515-21132346 GCF_000276665.1 Chinchilla lanigera
AAGATCCAACATTTTTAATTTGTGGGGAATGAGAGGTTCTTTGGCACTGTGCCACACTATTTTCTATGACCCTTAGTCCATCTCTGTCTTGTAATACCAGGAAGAATAGCTATTTATAACAAATATGTCACTTTTGGCTAAAGTGGTAACATCAGCAATAATAATAGCATCAAACATAGCCTAGAAAATTACAAACTGAGGTAACCATTAATTTGTCACCTTTAACTGTGTAAACTAGATTTGTGGGTATATAACAAAATCTGAAACAAATCACACTCAATATGTCAATTTTTCCCTCAGGGGTTAAAATTTCAAATGAGTTAGAGAGAAAATAGAGAAGTCAAAGAAGAGAAAGATATTAGAAGTAAGGTTGGAACAAAGGTGTATCATGTTAACTTTGGGAAACTAGTACAGAAGACTGGTAAGAAAGAGAAGGGAGAGATAAAAAGAAGAGCAGACCAGAAGGAGAACCGAAAGAGACTAAAAACCACATTCATATTCATATAGAAACAGGATCAAGCAACTAAGGAGAAAAAAAAAAAACAGAACAACAAAAAAACAAAACAGAGGGAGGAAAAAAGTCCACTTCCATGTTTGTCTCTGCTGTCACTGGTAGACAACATGTGGAGACAGAATCTGGATGCATGCTGATTTATCCTAGCAAGCCAGTAGTCCTTTTGGGGTGGGGTGGGGTAGTAATAATCTCAGTAAGCCTGCACTTTCTGGCCAAGACCAGACTCGGTCTACAGATATCAGTATGCCTT
Source organism: Chinchilla lanigera (assembly GCF_000276665.1). Taxonomy (NCBI): domain Eukaryota; kingdom Metazoa; phylum Chordata; class Mammalia; order Rodentia; family Chinchillidae; genus Chinchilla; species Chinchilla lanigera. Next base: position 21,102,280 of record NW_004955424.1, read on the forward strand.
CTGTGGTCCTGAGTCTAGGTGGGAGACACTAGGTGGAGCCAGCAGCGCTCTGAGTTCTGAGCTCAGCTGGCCCCTCTCCAAGATGGCTCCTGGCCAACTGCTTTCTCACATGGGATGACTGAGCCCTCAGCACTCAATGCCAGCTAGTACAGTCCTTCATGTCTGCTGCTCCCCTTCACTGCTGCATCTCTGCATTGAGGCCTCTGGAGTCACCAGCAGTTACAGTGTGTCCACAGTTTTGAACTGTTCCTCTCACACAGTGAATCCCATCTCAGGGAAAAGGCTCCACCAGCTACCTCCCTCTTCACTGAAGTTTCTCTCTGAGAGAGAAAACAGAGTTTTCCCTTTACTCTGTCTGTGGACTTCAATTCACACTTCAGATCCTTCCTTGGTCCATGGGACTCACTTCCCACCTTCTAGTCTTCCTTGAATTGCTATATTTCAGCATCTGGATGGCAACCCATAGAGGGGTTCTTTCTTTACTGCTTACTATTCTGCCATCTTGGTCAAGGTTTCTTATAAGTAGCACTCCAAATTGGAAAAAAGTAGACTGAAAAAATAAGAAGGTGGCTCACTAAAAGAGCTGAGATCTTCACAGTAGAAAATATAAAATAGCTAGATGCCAGTTGTATTAGTTTGGGTTCTCTAGAGGAACAGAATCAATACAAAAACATATGTATAATTTTACAAGGGAATTTATTCAGCAGGCTTGCAAGATCATAGGTAGGAGAGTTCACAGTGGCTGTCTATGTGCCAGAGAGCATGAGAAACCAGTAGCTGCTGAGCCCAAGAATATGGAAACTACAGAACAAGAGGGATCAAGGATGCAGCACCAATCCAAGGTTAAAGGCCTGTCTGGAAGCTCAATGGACAGTCACCAATGTGAGTCTGTGTTGGAAGGCTGAAGATAGTAGAGATTTGGAAACTGATGTGGGTACCAGCAGCAAAGCACTCACCACTCAAGAAAATTTGAACTCTTCAAAACAGGGACCCTCCTTCTTCTTTCCCTTCTATTCAGAGTCAAGCCTATTATGTTGGTACAACCCACAATCGGGGTGGGTCTTCATCACCTTAGTTTGCTGGCCTATATGTCAATCATCCACAGACACATCCAGAACTGTGTTTTGCTAGCTAAGCATTTCTTACTTCAGAGCTGAACAATACATTTGAACAAATTGGTATAATAGACATCTACAGAGTATTCTAGCCTACTACAACAGAATACACATTCTTCTCAGCAGTACACAGAACTTTCCCCCAAACAGACCACATATGAGTTCATAAAACATGCTAAAATAAATACAAAAGAATCTAAATGAACCAATGTATACTATCAGATTATAGTGCACTGAAAATAGAAATCAACTGCAAAAGAAACCACAGAAATTTCATAAACACCTGGACATTAAATAACATTCCTGAACACGTAGTAGGTCATAGAACAAATCAGGAAAAAATTAAACAATTTCTAGAATCAAACAATAATGCCAGTACAACATACGAGAGCCTATGTGACACCATGAAAGGAGCGCTAGGAAGGAATTTATTGTTGTGAATGCTAATATTAAAAAAAGAAGCAAGCTCAAATAACCCAATGCTTCACCCCAAGGTACTAAAAAACAAGAAATGTTCAAACTCAAACCTAGTACAAGGAAGGAAATCATAAAGAGCCAAGCAGAAGATAATGAAATTGAGGCTAAGAAAATAATATAAAGAATCAATGAATCAAAAGGTTGCTTCTTTAGAAAATTAAAGAAAATAGGCAAATATTTAACAGAATTTACCAAAAGAAGAAAAGACCCACACCAATGTAACTTTTTTATTTTTTATTTTAAAGAGACTAGTAAAAAAAAAAAAGAATAGCAAAATACCAACATCACAGACATAAACAAAATAAAGCAAGAACATTAAAAATGATTCAGGGTTTCAAAACAAAATGATAGGAATTAACAGTGATTGTTATATTACATATTGTTATCTTCAACTAAATTTCTCAGATTACCAGATGTAAGAATGGAAGATTGTTCAAACCATTAAAGAGAATTTTAAAAATTATTTTAAAAAACATTAGAGATGATACAGAGTTTCACTAGACACGATGGTAGGAATTAACCAATGGTTGTTCTATTGCATATTGTTGTCTTCAAATCAGTTGCTCAGATTACCATATAAAAGCATGCAAAATTGGTCAAAATATAAAAAATTTTAGGCATTAACTGTTCCTTTCAATAAACCACCGGACATCAGCAGTACAGTTATCCCAGCTATTTTTCTATGTATATGTGTGTATATATCCTTATATGATATGTGTCTATATATTTTTTTCTGCCTTCCATCTTTCTTTTTTTTCTTTCTTCTTTCTTTTCTTTCCCTCATCCCAGTTGTTCCTTCCTTTGAGAACGCCAATGCAATTATAAATGAAAAAGGTGAAACCACAATGGACACTGCCTAAATCCAGAAAATAATTAGTAAATACTATAAAAAATTGTACTCTTGAACAACTGGACAAATTCCTAGACACATATCAATTACCAAAACTAAACCAAGAAGACATTTAAAAAGCCTCAATAATGAATAAAATTGAGAATAAAAAACCTACCAACTAAGAAAAGCCCAAGACCTGAGGGGTTCACTGCTAAATTCTACAAGAACTTCAGGGAGGATATAGTGCCAACACTTCTCAAACTTCAAAAAAAATTGAAAGGAGGGGCTGGGGATTTAGCTCAGTGGCACAGTGCCTGCCTGGCAAGCGTGAGGTCATGAGTTCTATTCCCGGTACCAGAAACAAACAAACAAACAAAAAACAAAAATGAAAGGGAAAGAGTACTTTCAAACTCATTTCTGGAAGCTATCATTACACTGATTACAAAACCAGACAAAGACTCAGCTAAAAAAAAAAAAAAGAAAAAGAGAAAAGAAAAAAAAAAAACTACAGAGCAATCTCTTTAATGAATATGAACACAAAAATCCTCAACAAGATATGGTAAACATAACACAAGAAGAAATCACCAAAATATTTTCTATATGTCACACACAAAAAAAGAAATCATCAAAAAGATCATACATCATGACCAAGTAGGCTTCATCCCAGGGATATAAGGATGGTTTAACATATGCAAATCAATACATGGAATACACCAAACAAACAGAAACAAGGATAAAAGTCACATGATCATCACAATACATTCAGGGAAAGCCTTTACAAAATCCAACACCCATTCACAATAAAAACCCTGAAGAGAGGCTGGGGATATAGCTCAGTGCTGGGCAAGCGCAAGGCCGTGAGTTCGATCCCCAGTATTGCAAAAAAAAAAAAAACCTAAAGAAATAGGTATAGAAGGATTTTATCTTAACCTGATAAAAGCCATTCATGATAAACCTGCTGCCAACATCATATTAAATGTGAAAAGCTGAAACCTTTCTCTCTAAAATCAGGAACAAGGCAAGGGTGTCCACTACACCACTCCTATTCAATCTAGTACTCAAAACATTAGCTAGAGCAACCAGGCAAGGGAAATACATATAGAAAAACATGACATGATCCTTTACACAGAAGACTCAAAAAGTTCCACCAAAAGACTACTAGAACTAATAACTAAATTCAGAAATGTGACAGGATACAAAATCAACACACAAAAATTGATAGTGTTCCTCCATAACAATAATGAACTCATCAAGAAAGAAATTAGAGAAACAATATCATTAAAAATAGTATCAGTAGCCCAGGCTGGTCTTGAACTTGCAACGATCCTCCTGCCTCAGCCTCCCAGGGGCTGGGATTACAGGCACGTGCCACCATGCGTGGCTTCCTTTCAGTTCTAAAAGCTTTTTTTCATGTATTTTGAATCTCTATTGATAAGTGCACAGATATTTAAATTTGTTAGTATTATTGATGAATAAAACCCTTTATCATTATAGAACATCCCTGGTACTTTTCTTTGCTCTAAAGTCTATTTTTCTGATTTTCTTTCTAGCGGTGCTCTACAACTGAGCTACATCCTTACCCTTTTATTCTTGTACTTTTTCATTTAAGGATCTTGCTGGCCTTGAGCTTGTCATCCTACTGCCTCAGCCTCCCAACTAGCTGGGACTACAGGCATGTACCATTGTCTCTGGTTATTTTTTCTGGTATACATATAGTTACACCAAACATGTTTTCATTAGTATTTTCATGATATAGCCTTTCCATCTTTTTCCTTTAAGCTATTTGTACCATTATATTTAAAGTTTCTTCTAGATAAATATAGTAAAGTATATTTAGTATTAATTCTGAAAATTGTTAACTTTTAATGATTTTACTTATACCACTAACACCTAACGTAAGTATTATTTAAATTTAGATTTAAAACTATCATTTTTTTTGCTCCTTCAATTTTTATTCTTGTGTCCCATTTCATGCCTTTTTAATTATCTGAGCATCTTTCAGTATTTCATTTAACTTGATCCATTTTGTTAATACTATACATCTACATACACCTTTGTTTTTGTTATTGCTATTGTTTTCATTTTTGTGTGTGTGTGGTATTGGGAACTGAACCCACGACCTTCATACTGAGTTACATCCTCAGACGTTTTTCTTTTTTTTGACAGAATCTCACTAAGGTTCTGAGATAACCACACTGGGCTTGGACTTGCAATCTTCCTTTCTCAGCTTCCCAGAGTGCTGGGGTTACAGATGTGTACCACCATACCCAGCTATCTGTAATTTTTTTAATGGTTGCTCTAAGGATCCAAATAAAACACTTAACTTTTCAGTCTTCTTAGAGGTCTATTTTAACAATTCAAGTGGAATATAAAAATATTAGATCATAGAGGTCCTTTTACCTCTCCCTCTAGGTTGTAGTTATCTTAAATCTCTATACATTAAACCATTAGTATTTTTGTTTCAACTGTCAGGCATACACTGAAGAATTCAGAAAAGGAACTATCTATCATATTTACCTATTTATCATTCTAGTTGAATACACAAATGAGCAGGTTGGTGCAATTGAAATTGTCTGTTTATATATCTCAGTTTGTTCCTCAGCTCTGCCAAACAATTCTTCTTAGTAAGTTTCCTCACATTCATTAATTTCTTCAGATCTCACATTCTGCTATTTTCCCTGTATTCTCAGCAAATTACCTTGTTTTCTAATTTATAGATAATAAAAGACATCAGTCAAGAATTCTTCACATTCTTGCCGTCATAGTTAAATGCATCTGGATCCATACCTATCCATTTCCAAGAGAAGGAATAAAGGGCTAACCAACCAACTAGCTGCCTGAGAACCAGGCTATAGAGACAATACAACCTCACTGGCATTAATTGATAATAAGGGACTATTTAATGTAGCTACTTAATAAGCAGGGAAATGTGGACTGGTCCCTAGCACCCCGTCAAAGTTCATAGCATTTGAGGAAAAAAAAAAAAAAATAACATAGAATACTCCTTGCCAGCACAAACCTGTCTCTATCAAATATTTTTGCAAACTATATCTTCTTATTAGATTGTATGGTGATCCCATTACACCATCAATCTTTATCCAGATGACTAACAGTCACTTGAAATTGACAGTCACAATCTGAAGAAAATTTGAAATTAAACCATGCAATGCATGGTGCTATTTACCAGAAACAAGTAATTTATTTTTTAACCTACATTTGAAACCTTTAATATGCCTCATAGGAAGCTGTCTGGTTCAGAAAACAACAGAAGAAACTGATTAAAGAATAAAATACAGAAAAATAAAAAGCATACTGCCTACACAAAAACCAAAAAGAAAAAAAAATTTTAAATATAACAAGAGTGCTGGGGCTGGGGATTTAGCTCAGTGGCACAGCACCTATCTGGCAAGTGCAAGGTCGTGAGTTCGATTCCTGGTACCGGAAAAAAAAAAAACAAAAAACAAGAGTGCTTCCTTTGGCAGCACATATACTAAAATATTACAAGACATTCTGACTTTTAATTTATGCAACAATTTTAGCGAACAACAATTTTGTGCCAGGTACTCTGCTGTGAAATCAAGGATACAATAAGACAAACAAGGTTACTGCTCTTAGATGATTTACATTCCAGGAGATATTAAACATGTAAATGAAGATAATATATAATAATGAATATTCTTTTAAAAAAACAGAGAGATATGATAGAATGGGGCCGGAGAGACCATTAATACAGCTAGAAACAAGGGAAAGCTCCACTGAAATACAGAGGACCAAATGGATGAATAGGAACCATCCATGCAAAGATACAGTGAGGGGGCTGGGGATTTAGCTCAGCGGCAAAAGCGCCTGCCTGGCAAGCACAAGGTCGTGAGTTCGGTTCCCGGTACCGGAGAAAAACCAAAAATAAAAAATAAAAAAAAAACAAAGATACAGTGAGGAAACAGAACATTCTACGCAAAGGGAAAAGCAAAGCCCTAAAATGAAAACAACCTTGACCTTTCAAGAACACACAACAAAAATAAAAACACATTTCTATGGCTAGAATATAAGAATGAAGGAAATAAATTGTAGGAAATGAGTTCAGAAAGATAGGGAAGACTCAAGATCAAGAATGGACCACTATCTCAATTCTTCATGAGGGTGAATAATGACATCTAATTTTAAGTGACAGGGAAACAACAAATCTTGAAATATATACATATGTAAGTTAAGCTGTTTAGCTATGTTCTCTGCATGTCGTACATCTTTTATTATATACATAAAGAAGTATGCAATTTTTTTACAGGAAAGTCAGTACCTTATCTTGAATAAAATATTGAACAAATATTTGAAGGAGTCACCATTTAGATTTTCCTTTCAATTTTGGTATCCTCATTATGGAACCAGAATCCTTCACACCTCTGGAATGCATCTCTGGCCCCCAGAGACTCTGACACCTTATACTGCTATACTGTATAAGTGAAAGGTGTCTCCTCCAGGTATACAATCTCTGTACCAGGACACAAGCTTAGCAGACAAAGCACAAGATTTCAGTCCTTCCCCACCCACTTGGCCCAGCCTCCTTAGGCACTACCATTTAAAGTGGCCTTACTAACCACCTCCCTAAACTCTTATTCCATTGATTAGTAATCTCTTTCTCCTGTAACTTCCACTACTCTTCTACGGTAAAGTGCACACACATCAGGAACTGTCCAAAAAGATAGGCTTTTTCCCTCAAGAAATGTTGAGCATTGCTGTATATCTATCATTATGTATTGCCAAAAGCCCGATGGCATGCTGAGGCTTTGAATTTTTTTAAATTGAAGTAGAAAATCAAAGTTATAATAGATCAAAAGCTCTCATCTCTTTATTAGAAACTACATGTATCTGTCTGAATAGTTTTTAAACCACGCATACACCTAGTTATTTGTAACCCACACCCCACTTCCTATGGGTGTGAGATATATCACAGTTTGAGAATGAATTTTTGGATCATCTATATAACTCCAACTACCATATATCTGAATCTTGGCATTACAGCTAATTATGCTGCCAAAAATAATGATGCAAAAACTGGCAGAGATGCTGATTTGTCTATCAAGAAAATCTTTTTAAAATAATATATTTTAAAATCTCCTAGTCAGCACTTAAAACTTTTAAGTCTTTCTAAGCAGAATAGGTACATTAAGCTGAGTGTGATGGCAGATGCCTGTAGTCCCAGCTATTCAAGAAGGTGAGGAAGGAGGATACCTTGATCCCAGAGATTCAAGACCAATGTGGGTAACATAAGAGACCTTATCCCTTTAAAGAAAAACTTAATATAGACACGATCAATTTTTCATTACAACTGGTAAATTAAGAAAATCATTAAGACTAAATTTAATAACTAATGAATTAAAGTTCACATGTAAGATATAATCTCTTATTTATATCATATTAGTTAACTTCAAAATAATTTATATTAATACTGCACAAATTGTGATAGTACAAGTTGTTTACCTCTCCCTTCCCAAGCTTTAAAAAAAATTCACATATTATAGGGGCCTGTAAACAATTTTCAGCGTATTAAGCACTGGAATTTTGGTCAGGCTTTCAGACTGCCTGAAGTATTCTTGTAGCACAGAGAGAATTTAGGTTTCAAAAATAAGCCATAGCCTTTGAGATAAAAATCTCAGCTTACTGGTGTGAAGGAAGGATTTTATCTAGCTCTTGTTCAGCCATTCGTACACCAAAACTGGCCATTCTCATGCATCACTGATTTGATCATCTCAGATTCCAGAGATAAATGAACCCTCAGCTACAAAATGATGTTCTCTTGTAAGAATATAATAAAAGTAGTTCAATTTTTAAAAAAATTAAATATTACTAATAACGCCTTACCCTAAAAACAAACAACTTTTCCCTAAGTATCCACTGACTTTATATAAAAGGTCATTTATATGGCAAGCAGATATCTTAAGGGAAAGCTTTTTAAAAGTACCTAGGTACATATAAAAAAATACACATCATGCATATTATATAAAATCATATAACCAAAAGAGAAAATGTCAAATTGAAATTAAATGTCAATCAGAAAATTGGTTCATCCTGATAAATCCTAGTACTCTGTGAGATTGAAGAAGTGGGAGGATTAAAAATTCAAGTTAAGCCCGGGCAATTTAGCAAGACCCTATCTCAAAATAAAACAAAAACAAAAAAGCTGCAATAGAATGCTAAAAGGAAGGGTTCTAAGCAAAGAAGTTATACAATTAAACCCTATTCTGGGAGCCAGGCCTGGTGGTGCACGCCTGTAATCCCAGTACTTGGGAGGCTGAGGCAGGAGGATCGCTGCGAATTCAAGGACAGCCTGGCTACAAAGTGAGCTCAAGGCCAGCCTAAACTGCATAGTAGGAACCTGTCTCAAAAAGACTAAATAAATAAATAAATAAATAAATAAATAAACCCTATTCTGATCTGTTTTGATTTTGGAGTTCAATGTGAAGGACCTGGGTTCAATCCCCAGTACATGAAGGAAGGAAAAAAGGAAGGAAGGAAGGAAGGAAGGAAGGAAGGAAGGAAAGAAGAAAGGAAGGGAAGAAAAGAAGGAAGGAAGGAAGGATGGGAGAGAAGAGGGAAAGGAAGGAGGGGGAAAATGAAAGGGAAAGTAGGAGAAGGAATAGGGAGAAGACGGGAGAGAGAAAGAAAAAGAAAAAAAGATTGGCTCAGGAAATCTTAGAAGATAAAAATATAGTAAAATTTTAGAATATGAGTGACTTGTTTTTAGTAAGGATTTGATCATATTTTGAAACAAGTCATGAGCTGCACTGTTACGAGTTTTAACAATATTCAACTCTATCAAAAATCTTCAGAGCTAGTATGATGGCACAAGCCTGTAATCCATTACTTGGAAGGTTTTGGCAAGGTCAAAAGTTCAAAGCCATCCTGGACAACTTGGGAGACCCTGTCTCAAAATAAAATAATAAAAAGTGGTAGGGATTTAGTTTGGTGGTAGACAGCCCTTGGGTCCAATCTCTACTGAATGATTTTGCTTCAAAATCATTTTGAGGAGAGAGATGAGAGGGAAGAGTTAATTAGCCGTTTTGATAGCTGTTGAAACTGTGTGATAGGCAAATGCAGGTTCCCTATAACATTTCTCCATTTTGTCTCTTAAAATTACTAAAATAAAAAAAAACAAGAAAATCTAAAAATATGCAAATTGAAGCAGAAAATCACAGTTTAAAAATTTTATTGCTGTTAATTCAAGAATCACCATAGAGAAGTCACTCTATCCAAAAGGAGTGTACTGTTACGCAGGTAAGTCAGGCTCTACCTATTATCTCCTAGAATGTTATGGCTTAGATCTAAAATGTCCCCCAGAAGTATCCTGTGTTCAAAGGTGGGGCTTTCAGAAGGTGAGTGTGTCCTGAAGGCTCTAACTTTGTCAGTGGATTAATTATTGATGAGATCATCATCTGTTTCTATTGGGAAATGAGGGCAATTGAGGAGATGAGGCCCAGCTGCAGGCAGTGGGCTATGGGAATGTGACTTTGTGGACTATATCTTGTCCCTGGCCCCTTCCTCTCCAGCTCTTGCCCGTGTCTGTGCTTCTTGGCTGCCATGAGCTAAGGAGCTTTGCTCTACCCTATCCTTCTGCCATAATATTTTGCCTCACCTCAGGCCCACAGCAAAAGAACAAGTTGTCCACATGCTGAAACCTCTGAAATCATGAGTCAAAACAAGTCTTTCCTCCTCTAAGTTGATGTCAGTATTATGTCACAGGGATGGAAAACTAACATACAGAGCCACTAATCAATAATAGGCTAAAGGATTCTTCTGTCTACTTGCTAAAGATGTCAAAAAATAACACTTTGAAGACATAAAAGCTCATTCATTTGCTCAAAAAATATTTATTAAGTACTTACTATGTGCAAGACACTATTTAAAGCAGTGGTACTACATATGTAAATAGAGCATATAAAAATCTCTACAGAATTTACACTCCAGTGGAAGGATGTGAGCAGATAATATAATAAACAGGCTGAGTGTGGTGGCACATGCCTGTAATCCCAGCCATTTGAGAGGCTGAGGCAGGAGGATCACAAGTTCAAGGTCAGTCTGGATAGTTTAGTAAGACACTGTCTTAAATTTAAAAAGGCCTATATATAGCTCAGCACTTGCCTAGCATGTATGAGGCCTTAGGTTCAAGCCCCAGTAATTTTTGCATATTTTTTAAAGACTGACTGAAATAGAGGCAGGCAGGCAAGCAGACTGTTGAAAGGTGGTAAATGCTATGGAAAACATAAAACACTGAGGTAGGGGATGAGGTGGCCCTCACTGAGCAGATGACATTTTAAAAAGAATGTAAAAAGACAAAAGAAAGTGAGGCCTGTGGATATCTAGAGGAAGAATCTTTAAGACAGAGGGAATAGACAATGCAATGAACCAAGACAAAAGTATGTATGAGATACTCAAGAAATAGCAACAATGCCAGAGGGGCTGGAAGAAAATGATGAAGTAAAAAAACAAGAGAGCTGGGGCTGTGGCTCTTTTGCCTAACATGTGCTGCGGCCCTGGATTCAATCCCCAGCACTGTAAAAAACAAGACCAGTAGAACGAGAGGTTAGAAAAATAAGGTGAAGGACAGGTAAAGGATTAAACAGAGCTTTGTAGGCCACAGTGAAACTGTGACTTTAAAAATGCATGAAATAGAATACTAAAAGAAAAGGTTTTGAGCAAAGAAGTTAAACAATTAAGCCCTATTCTGATCTGCTTTGATTTTGGAGTTCTAGACTAGCAGACTAGTTGTTTTCTTGCCATCATCCACCCTGTCTGATAGTCAATTTCCCATCAAGTGGTGACTACTCTATCCCAAGAAAAAACACTTCTTAGTCATTGATAATCCCCACTTGGAAATGAGAGGAATGGTCACCTCCAAAAACTGACCTACCCAGCTATAAAACTTTCTTTTTGGAACTAAAAATAACTTGAATTAAAATGGCTTTTTAGATTGCATAAAATGGCAAAATAACTGATTTCATATCGATTAACCATGATTAAAATCTAAACTTAACTCCTTAATGGTTTATTAATCAAAACACTGATTTCTGGCAACCCATTCAGGACCCTCCTATCTCTCAGGAGCTATTTCTATTCCCCATCCTTGGTCCCCATTTCTTTTCTCCAGTGAATTTTCCTACTCATAAAAAAAAACACTGTGATTTTAATTTGACATTTTGTGATGTTTGTAGTATTTAACAGCTTTTTTAAAGTGTATAAACTTTAGACTTCACTAACCAGGGTTCTCTCTTTGTTCAGGATATCATTTTGTATTTTTGTCAGGTAAATGAACCTCTAGGTGTTAAAAAATGTTTTAATGTGATAAAAATATATACCAATTCCTCAGGATGAATATATTTATTATATATTGCAAACACATACTAAGAAAAAATGTTTAGACCTAAAGCCTCAGAATTATCACTTTATTGGAATTTTCCTGGGATATCTAAAAGTCGTCCTTTTTTATCTGCTTTTATTTTGAAACATAGTCTCACTGCTAGCCCAGGCTGGACTCAACTTGAAATCCTCCTGCCCTAGTCTCCCAAGTAGTGCAATTACAGCTATACACCACCAGGTCTGAATCCCTTTATATATGAAAGTAAATACTTACCTATCAATATTGAAAGAAATATTCTAAAATTATCAACTACATTTTAATTGCAAACCCTTGGATTTTACAGAGATGCGGAAATTGTTATGGTAATTAGCAGTTACTTTTTGTTCCTCTTTACTTTTGTACCCTAGCTAATCAACCTAGGAGGAAGCAAGGTAGATTACATGACAACCAGTGTTTGCGTACCTTTCTTTAAAAATGATGATAACATACAGCCTAGCATGGTGGCACATGCATGGAATCCTAGCATTCAGTAGGCTGAGGCAAGATCACTTAAACTTTGAGGTCATCCTGGGCTACATACTTAGCTCACGGCCAGCCTGAACTACAAAGAGACCTTGTCTCCAAATAATGACTGACCTTGTCTCCAAATAAATGAAATGAAATAAACCATACAAGTAATCTATCTTCTTCCTCTCTTTTTCCAGGAAATGTTCTTTTCCAATTTTGAATGAAGCAACTAAAGTGGCAAAGCAGTCAAACAAAATTCTCATCCCCATCCCTACCTACCCTTTTTAAGTGGAGGAATTTGATTGCTGAGGGAGGAGTAACAACTGTTTTTTCAGGCAACATTTTAAATAAACTTCCAGAAGCAATATGTAATCAGAAACTGCCTGCTCTGGCTGACACTTGTCTCCTTCTGTCTGTGAGCAGGTAAGGAAATGACTGCCTTGGTGTGACAGAGGGAATCAGGGTCACCTACCTGATGGGATATCCTGCCAGGTCTTTGTCTCCAGAGCTGGTCCTAACCAGACAGAAATCGGAGTTTTGGAAGATTCCTTTAACAAGCAGGGCATTTTCTTATCTATTATATTGTTTCCCACTGGGTTCTTCTACTGATTTGCCTTATGCAAAGATGCCCCCAACTTTTAAATGGTGAGAAAAGCAATGAGCCATTTAATTAAACACACTTGTATTTTTTCCCTGGCTGGAGTATCTTACCTCATAATGGGTGGTGTTCCTAGACAGCTGCATTTAAGATAACTCAAACTTTATGCTTTTCTTTGTGGGTCTTAGAGTAGCAATAACGTGGTCCTGTTATTAACACTCCACATCCACCATCTTAGTCTGTTTTATATTGCTATAAAGGCATACCTGAAGCTACATAATTTATTAAAAAATGTATTTCTTATAATTCTAGAGGCTGGGAAGTCTAAGGTTGAGGGGCCCACATTTGGTGAGAGAATTCATGCTCTCATTTCATGGAGGAAGATAGAAAAGCAACAGAGTATATACAAGAGAGGTAAAGGGTAGGGGGCAAATTTACTTTTACAACTAACTGCAAATCCACCCATGACAATGATATTAATCCATTCATGAGGGCTCTTGCATTATCACTTCAGCCCCATCTCTCCCCAAACACTGCTGCATTAAGGATTGTTTCCCACATAAGCTGAGCATGATGGTGCACACCTGTAATCCTGGCATGCTGGGAGGCTGAGGCAAGAGGATCCCCAGCTTGGTTAATTTAGTGAGATTCTGACTCAGAATTTTAAAAGGGCTGTAGATATAGCTCAGTGTGAAAGCCTTGGATTCAATCTCCAGTACAAGAGGGAAAAAAAGTTTCCCTATGTGTTCATAAACTTTGGGGAACACATTCAAACTGTTGCACCTACTTTGCCATCCTAGGACAAACAAGCTATTACTCCACTGAACTCAGAGGAGATCTTTTGCAAATGGGAAAGAAACCAAGAGATGAAGGGAAGGGAAAATGAACGGAGGGGAGAAGAAAGGAAAGTTAAAAGAATTGAGATGGTCATGGTAACTATCTCTTTGCTTTGGTGTCAAAGTTCTTCATTCAATTCCCCAAACTTTTTACTCTTGGAGACAGACTATGTGACATTTCCCTGTATAAATCTAAGTAAGACCCTATCAGTAGTATGTGGAAAAACAGTTCTTATGTTTTATTCACCATGTTCACTCCAGTTACAACAGAAACCGATTGCTGTTAACTAGGATTATCTGGAGCATTTGTCAATTATTTATCTTTTCTTAACCCTCTGGAACTGTTGACACCCCACTGAATATATAAAGAAAAAGACCAGTATATGTTCTTGTTAAAGGACAGGAGAACATTTTCTATGGTGTTATAAGTGTGTAATCTGCTTTTGTTGGTCAGATGAACCTTTATTGAAATATTTTCTCTTATGCTTCTCATTTTTTTTTCTCTTATGCTTCTTAACTAGCTGAGCATTACACTACACCACTGTTGATATTATCTATAATGTCATGTGGGTGATGGACACTGACACTATAGCCCACAAACTAGGTAGTCCCCAGATCTTTTTAAGCGTTCCAGAAAGTTCTCTGGTTAAAGATCAGTGCCACATCTGTCAGGAAACATAGACAATCTCATTAAAAGTGATATTTCTACCATGCTTAATGTTCTTCTGCTTCTGTCCCTTAATGGTTCCTTGAGGGCTTTGATGATTAGAGAAGAGGCACAAGACACCACCTCATTCTAGGCCTATTTGTTTGGAATAGTCAGTATCACTGCAATCCTCAAACCCTTCCAGTCACCAGTTGCCTTGGTGATGTCAAAACCTACTTTTTTGATCTGATCGTTTTGCTTCTATTACTGATGAAAGCCAAAGTGTTCTAATCTTTATTTTTTCTATGGTATTCATGATTTTTTAACTTTCTTGTATAATCACCACAGATTTCCTAGTATCTAGATACTCTGAAATTTAATAATTCTGTATCTTTGTGATAATAATGTATGTAATTTACAAAACTATAATGTTTGTCAACAATAAACAAAATCATTTGTTCTCTTGAAGTAGCACTTTCCTGCAAACTTCTGTACTAAATTTCTGGACTTCACATAAACAGAACATAAGCGTTCCCACACACTTACTCATATTCTCTTCTGCATTTTCATTCTCCTTGCCTTTTTCATGATCTTCAAATGTGCTTGACATTTCGTCATAGAACCTAACATTTTCAATGTTCATTGTGATGTATTTTTATTTTTATTTTTATTTTTTTATTTTTGTCTTTTTGAGACAGGGTCTCGCTACAGTTCAGGCTGGCCTTGAGCTCACTTTGCAGCCCAGGCTGGCCTCAAACTCGCAATAATCCTCCTGCCTCAGCCTGCCGAGTGCTGGGATTATAGGCACATTCATATACTGAATGATAACATATCCAATGTGTACATAATCCCCTCATGAAATTTTAAAAATACTGACAAAACAAGAATTTTAACAATCCACATATTTGAGATCTCAGGACATCTAGCACTGGCCTATTTCACAAATTTTGGTCACTCCATCTTTCTTCCACTTTTAGGCTGATAAACAACTGCAACTGTGTAGTAGAAGCTTTTCATAACTTAAGAAACTTTAAATGTTTTTGATTGTTTTAGAAATTTGGTGGGGGGATTCATGGTTATTATAATTATTAGGAATGGTAGGTTCCAACTGATATTTAGTGGGCAGAAAACAAGAGGACAGGACATAGGACAGTTACACAAAACAAAGAATTGTCCCCATCACTTTCAGCTTATGCATAGTGGTGTATGGAAAAATCTCGCTTATAATTATGTAAACCTATACTCTAACACCGTATTAATTATAAACACAACAAAGACTTGCATAGTATTGATATGTGCTGAATTTTTCAGGAATGTAAAATTTTAAAACTTTGTCAAAAGTTGTTTCCCATTTCAGAAAATTGCACTTGTAAAAGAAACACTACTTGTGATATTTTTCAGTATGAAAACACACCTCGGGGCTGGGGATTTAGCTCAGCGGCAAAGCACCTGCCTGGCAAGTGCAAGGTTGTGAGTTCGGTTCCCGGTACTGGAGAAAAAACAAAAAAAAAAAAAAAAAAAAGAAAAAGAAAACACACCTCAGTTTGCATCCATAATTGCCTCACAGTGATTCGGTATAAAGGACAAGCATTTGACTCCTTCATAGTGCTGTCCAATGTTGTCTTGCCTAAGCATTTACATCTTAAAATATCTAAAACTTTATTAAATCCATTTCCTTTATTGCTTAATATGATTTCAGGTATTCTCTTTTCATATTGGCTGCATAGAGTGCATTGTCCATTCTTCAGGATAACAAACTAGGTGTTACAAAGTATTTATTTTTTAAAAGGGAAGTGTTCAGTTCAATGAGATTGAGAACTGTTGTCCTATAAATTTTGTTTCACTAGAAGTGAGGATTTGAATTAATGCAACTTATAATTGATAAGAAATGATTAAACTACAAAATAGCAAGGTCAAGGTACACATTGGAAAATATAGTGTAGTTAAGATAAAATAATCTATCAGCAGGCCTTTACTATATGCCTAGCACTTGATTACACTGAAGAACAAAGAGGTATAAGATATGACTCTGCCTTCACAGAATATACAAAGTAGTAAAAAAAAAAAAAAAACAACAAGGCAATAGGAAAAACAAAGAACTAAATGCCAGCCCAGCACAGTGGTGGGCACCTGTAATCCTAGCCAGCATGAGGAATTTAGAGGACCCCATCTCAAAATAAAATAAAAATGGCTGGGGATATGGTTCAGTGGTAGAGTAGTACCTGCCTAGCATGTGTGAGGACCTGGGTTCAGGTTGAGAAGATAGAACTAAATACCGAAGAGTTATCCATGGAAAATTTTTTTTCATAATTAATTAAACAATAATCTTAGGAACCTGGGGTGGTCAGAATAAGGTAGACCTTCATTTGTGCATTCCCTAATTAACTGGGTAACATCAACAAGGTCTATTTACCATGACAAAGAGTAATTGGTCTAATTGCTAAGGGGGAGGGAGAAAGGACGATATTAGATACCAGGAGAAAACAGTGAGGAAGATGTAGAATAATGCAAGTTAAAGTCTTAAAAGTCATAGGAGCCTGAATTTAAAGCAATGGACAAAATGAAGTCCCTATAGACTCACTACAAGAGACACTAATAAAGATGAATTACTTAAGATAAGCCTGATAGTAATATATAAGACAGATTTATGGAAAGACAAATATAAATGACCTCAGGTAGTGGAAGAGTTTGACACACTGAAATTAGTTAAATAGTAGATTCGATGAAATTGAAATGATCAGTCTGAATAAATAGATTTAAAAGTCAACATTAATAATAGCTAAATCTTTCATCACCAGAATAAATGAGCTCATAGAGAGAATGAATATGGAGAAGATAAGTGGTGAAGACAGGGCCTTGGGCAATACCCCCAGGTTAGAAGACCAGAAGAAGACAGAGTAAAACAATCAAAGAAAATGCAAGTTACTTTACAATCAAGTGATAAAAACTATGGAAAGATTTTTTTTTTGCCAGGCAGGTAGCCAAAGCTAAAAATATACACAAATTAATTCTTAAGGTTTAAGAAAGTTATGGACTACAAAGTTGTGATAGTCCACTAATATGTTCTCAGAAAATTTCCTAAATCTTTAGGTTGATATAAAAAATCATAACCCTGTATATAAGCAACATATACATATATACATCTTTCCACAAAAGGTCCAACAGGAAGACATACTCATCACAGAAAATGGATTTTAAAAAATGGAGTCAGTCATATATAGATGAGTCAACTGACTCATAGATGCTATTATAAACTTTCAGAAAATAACAGTAAGCAGAAATGAGCTATAAACCCATCAGTCATCAGAGAAAGTTGCATCATCATAAGAATTACTCTGACTCAATCAAACAAAGAAACTGCCTAAAGAGCAGTCCAGTTTAGTGCACAGATTTAGTTGTATGCATGGCAACAGTAACAACTGCAGAGGTGTCTGTACTCTTCAAAAGTTATTCTTGATTGATATGAAACAGGGAGATAGATCTTTTACAAAAGGAAGGGGACTAAGAGATGGAGGTGGGGAGGGAAATGGGATGAAAAAATTAAGATGTATTATGTACATGTACCAACTCCCCAAAATGAATCTTATGATTATGTACTGCAAACACGTACTAATAAAAAAGAAAAAATATTCTTTATTATCTATATGTAAAATGAAACTATTTACATTAAGGTTCTCAAACTTATGAACCCACTTCTAGATTGTTTCAGTAGATAACTCTTTCTGAAATTAATCAATGTGCCATCATGACTAAACATTCCCAATTTTAAATGCTGACTACAGTTGTCATCTATGAATGTGCAGAACTCTTTTGAATAGCATAAGCCATGTCCCAGTTTACAGTTGCTTTTCAGGGAGGATCATTCACAGCATTTTCCTCCACTCTTAATGTGTGTATGGTAATTACATGGGTCCATAAAAATGAAGTCAAGCACAAAGGAAACTTTTATAAACTACACTTCCATTTTCACTTCATGTTGATTCCTAAATTACAAAAATACTCCATGTACATGTATTATAGTGACTAATAAATTATACAGCTGGGCATGATGGTACACACCTGTAAACCCAGCACTCAAGAGGCTGAGGCAGGACAATCATTGTGAATTTGAGGCCAGCCTAGGGTACATAGTTCAGTGCCAGCCTGAACTACATAGTGAGACCCTGTCTCAAACAAACAAAATGAAAAACAAAAACAAAATTTGTAGAATGCTGCTTTCACTTTCAGGTTTCACTGTGAGACAGCGAGGGACTGCCTCCTAGTGGTGGGGCGATTCTTGGCTATCCCTGGCCCCACTTCTGTTTCAACATCAAGCCTAGTGACATTCTCTATAACAACCTATCAAGTTCGTCCCCTCTTTCCATCTTATATGTTTCCCTCTTATGCCTAATAAATAAACTTCTGTTTCCAAAATCAAATCAAGTTAATCAAAAGTGTATCCCAAGTATGAATGACTACGTGCCATATGGAGAGGATTTTATTTCACACACAAAAAAAACAAAACAGGTTTGACCTCCCTAAATATCAGGAAGAAAACAAGTGTGCCAGCTTTTTCTACTTCTGTTCAATACTGTACTAGAATTTCTAGCCAGAGAAATTAGGGAAGAAAAGTAAAATAAAAGGAATTCAAATTGCAAAGGAAGAAGTAAAATCATCTCTATTCACGGATGACATAATGTTTATATGAAAAATCCTAACCACATAAAATCTATTAGAATGAATAAACAAATTCAGCAAAGCTATAGGATGCAAAATCCACATGCAAAAAAATCAACTGTATTTCTATACATTGGCAATGAAAAATCTAAAAAACCTAAAGAGCAATTTCATCCATAATTGTATAAAAATACATCTGTTAGTATAACCACTATTTAAGAAAAACAGAAAACAAGTGTTGGTGAGGATGTGGATAAACTGAAACTCCTGCATATTGCTGGGAACAAAATGATATAGCTATTATGATAAAGTACAGTATACAGTAGCTCAAAAAATTAAAAATTAAGTTCCCATATGATCCAATAATTGCATTGCTGGATAGAAAAGAACTAAATATCAGTGTCTCAAATAGATATTGGCTGTTATAAACTGAATTGTGTAAGCCTGACCCAAAATTCCATATATAGAAGTCCTAACCCACAATATACTTCAGAATGTTATTTTTGAATGTAGTGCATTTTAAAAGATAATTAAGGTTAAATGATGCAATATGGTAGCATTAAATCCAATATGTTTGGAGTTCTTATAAGAAGAGAAAACCCCAAAGATATGCACACATACCAAAAAGACCACACTGTGCAAGCAAGGCAAGAAGAAAGCCATCAGGAGAAACAGCCCTGCTGCCCCTTTGATTATGGATATCCATCTTCTAGAATGGTGAAAAAATAAATTACTGCTATTTAAGCCACTCAATGGTGCTTACTGCTGTTTAACATCACCCTAGTTGTGATATTTTGCTATGGCAGGCCTTCCTTGAAAACTAACACATTTTACAAACTCATGTCCACAGCAGAATTAATCACAACAGCAAAAAAGGTGGAAGCCACCCAAGTTTCCACTAATAGATGAGAAGAAAAAATGTAATGCATATACAGTGGAATATTATTCAGTTTTAAAAAGGAAGAAAATTCTGACTCATGCTGCAACATAGATACACCATGAGGGCATTACACTAAGTAAAATAAGATAGCCACAAAATGTTAAATGTTGTATGACTCCACTTATATGGGGTAGCTAGAGGTAGTTAAATTGTTAAGAGACAGTAAGAGTAGTTACCATGGGCTAGGGGAAGGGGGTTTTGGAGAGTTGTGCTGTAATTGATATAGAGTTTCCATTTTGCCCAATGAAAAAGTACTGCTGACTGCTAACTCTGTGAATATACTTAGAAATAATGAACTGCACATTTAAAATATATAAGGCAGTAAATATTACTTGTACTTTAAATACATAATTCTTAGAAAAATACTTGGGTATAGGTATTACCAAGCATGAGACTTATACTGAAAATTGTAAAACATAGCTGAAAAAAATTAAAGAGGTAAATAAATGAAATATCCTATGTTCATGGATCTTGACAGGTTTTATACTGTCAAGATGATAACACTACCCAAAGCAATACAAAGATTAAATGCAAAATTTCAATAACAGCTTTTTCAGAAATAGAACAACTCATCCTAAAATTCTTATTAAATTCTAAGGGACCTAGAAGAGCAAAACCAATGTTGAATAAGAATAACCAGATGTGGTGGTACATGCCTGTAACACCAGGTTCTAGGAAGACTAAGGCAGGAGGATCACAAGTTTGAGGCCAGGCTGAGCAACTCAGCAAGCTGCTGTCTCAAATTTTAAAACATAAAAAGGACTGGTGATATAGCTCAGTAGTAGAGCACTTCCCTAGCATGGGTTCAATCCTCAGAACTAAACCACAAAGTTTGATGACTCACAATTCCAACTTCAAATTGTACTACAAAGCTGCAAGTATACCTTAAAAATCATCCTTAACAAAAGCTACAAGAACTAGATGAGAGGATTCTGAAGACTCCTAATACAAAGAAACGTTAAATGTTTGTGGAGCTAGAAATACTAAGTATTCTGATTTGATCATTACACATTGTACAGATATAGTCAGTTATCACACAATACTCTCATTAATATATAACATTATGTGCAAATTAAAATTTTAAAGAAATAGAAAGGTTTAAGAAGCTAAAAGAATGTTAAAGTAGAATTTCCATTACAACATGACAAGAGTACACACACCTGTAATCTCAGCACTCAGGAGGGTGAAGCAGGAGGCTCACAGAGCAGCCTGGGCCACAAAGTGGGTTCAAGGCCAGCCTAGAACACAAAATGAGACCCTGTCTAAAAACAAACAAATAAAAACAAAAACAAAACAAATGGACAGGAACAATCACACTGCATACTACATTCTGGCTACTAATTTTCAGGAATAACAAACAAAAATTGTACTATTGAAGAAACTAAAGAATCTCCTAAATGCAAAAATTGACACAACAAAAAATATGCTTTCAAAAGAAACTAATGTACAAAAAATATGTGAAGTAATGGATATAATTCCATAGTGCATACATACATCAAATCATGTTGAACATCATTCATATATACAAATATTCACTAGTCAATTAAAGAATATTTTAATAAAAGCTGTTTTAATTATAAGTAATTAATTATAATTTTAATTATAAGTAATTAAAACAATGGTGGTACTTGCACAGAGACAGACATACAGACCAATGCAATAGCCAGAAAGAAACTTTCAAACATGGATCAAATGATTTTTTATAAAACCTTCTAATCCAGAAAGGACAATCTTCTTCACAAGTAGTGGGAAAGATGGATATCTACAAGCAAAATAGTAAACTAGGCTCTTACCTTATACCATAAACAAAAACTAATACAAAATGAATCAAAAACATAGGGGCTGGGGATTTAGCTCAACGGCACAGCGCCTGCCTGAAAAGCTCAAGGTCGTGAGTTTGATTCCTGATACTGGAAAAACAAAACAAAACAAAACAAAATAAAAATCAAAAACATAAACTCAAAAACTTCAAACTTTTTGAGGAAAAGAATTTGGCATTGAAGTTGGCATTGATTTCTTGGATATAATACCAAAAGCACAAGTAACAAAAGAAAAACAGATATAAACTGGACCTCATCAAAATAAAAATACATAAATAAAAGGATACTACTATCAGCAGAATGAAAAGCAATCCTTGGAATGGAAAAAATATTTACAAATCATGTATCTGAAAAGGACTTAATATCCAAAATATATAAAGAATTTCTACAACTCAAAGAGAACGACCTGATTAAAAAATGGGCACAAGACATAAACAGACATCTCTCAAAAAAAAGACACTCAAATGACCAAAACCAACAGGGACATGAAAAGATATTCAAAACATCAGTAACCACTAGGGAAATGCAAATCAGAAACACAATGAGATGCCTCTTCCCACCCATTCAAATAACTTATAAAACAAATAAACAGAAAATAACAAATCACAACAAGGATGTAGAGAAGTTGAAACACTTGTATATTGCTGGTAGAAATGTAAAATCATACAGCTGATACGGAAAACAACATGGTGGTTCTTCTGAAAAATTAAAAATAAAATTACTATATGAACCAGCAATTCCACTTCTGGTATACACCCAAAAGAACTGAAATCAAGAACTTGACCAAGTTTTTGAATATCCATGTTAATAACAGGAGTATTCACAATAGCTAAAAAGTGAAAACAATCTGGATGTCCAACAAAGGATGACTGGATAACAAAATGTGGTAAATATATGTCATGGAATACTTAGACTTAAAAAGGAAGGAAATTTTGATGAATGCTGCACTATGGATGAACCTTCAAGACAATATGTCAAGTAAAATAAGCTATATACCAAAGAATAAATACTGTATAATTTCACTTACATGAGAATCTAAAATAGACAAATTTATAGAGTCAGAATGTAGATTAGAAGTTCTGAGACTCTAAAGGATGGGAAATAAGAATTGTATTTAATAAGACAGAGGTTCTGATGGAGTAATAAAAAACTTTAGAAATTTCTAGATGGTTATACAACATTGTGGATATAATTAAAACCACTGGATTCTACACTTAAAATGGTTAAAAAGAGAAATGTGTATGCTATGTGATTTTAAAAAATAAAAAATTAGGCTTAAAATTAGGTTTTTATTTGGACCAATATAAAATCCAAATAATCTAAATTCATTCATCCAGTCATGGGCTGGGGAGATAGCTCAGCAACACAGCATCTGCCTGGCAAGGGCAAGGTCCTGAGTTCAATTCCTGGTACAAAAAAAAAAATATCCAGTCAATCACTAACATTTTATATATTAATTAGCACTTAAATGGCAGGCACTTTGCAAGATTCTAGGGATAAAGTGATAAAGAGACACATGTAATAATATACTAATAATAATATGAATAATAGCAAATTTTAAGTATTTGTAATGCTTCCAACAAACTTATGAGGTAACTAACATTATTACTTTCATTTTACAGATGAAAAAACTGAAGCTTAAAGAGAGTAAGTACCTTATGAAAAAGAACACAATGCTCAACTCTACATTAACTATTATTTTGCCAATAAATATATTTGCTACTACTGGTGTACAGAAGCAATGCAATTGTATTTAATGAGAATTCTCATTAATCCAGAATTTTAGTAATGTCTACACAAATACCTAAAAGTTGAGTAAGAATTTGGTGGGGGCCAGTGGGGTGAATATAAGTTTTAAAAAATTATTTCTAATAGTAGGAGCAAAAAGTATAGAAGAAAAAAACACAGTGTGTTCAGGGAACTTCATGCAACTTAGTAAAGGTAGAATTTAAATTTTCAAGGATATACTGCCAGACATGAGACTGGAGTAGTAAGGAAAAAAGAGAGGGGATTTTTTTGGGTTTTATTATTGTATAACAAACATCACAAAGTTTAGTAGTTTAAAGCAAGCACTATTTTATTAACTCTCATTAGCATGTGGACTGACTGGGCTCCCTTCTATGTCTTAATAGCTGCATGTGATGCTGCCTGGGACTGAAATCACGGTGGGTGGGGAGGATTTGGGTATAGCACATCTAAGATGGCTCTCTTAAGAGGTTGTAGCAGCTTGTCAGGACTACCTACAAGTCTGGACTCAGGTGCTGAGATGCTAGGGCCTTTTATTTCCCCATTTAGTTTCAGGTGCTTTCTTTCAAAGTAGTCCTCCGTGAAAGTAGCTGTATTTATGAGGCATTTTAGGTGCAAAAGTTGAAGCTGTCAAGCATTTTTAAGGCCTGGGGCTAGCACAGTATCACTTCTGCCACATTTCAATTCTTAAAGTGAATGACAGGGTCAGCTCAGATCCAGTGTGGGAGGAGACTAGACAGAGGTATTAATGCTGAGAGATATGGTTCATTGGGGGCCATCTCAGAAATTAGCTACTACAGAAATTAGCTACCTCCAAATTTATAGAAACAAAACTGGGAAAGAGGCAATCATTAGACAGTTACTGGAATAGACTAACAGAATTATGATAGTGACATTTTGTGTTTGTATTTCAAATATGAACAGATAAATAAAATTAAGAGCTTTTAGTTTCAGGGTATATGTCTCTCCCCTTTCTTCCCATTACCTGTGTTTTAGTTGAGTAACTGTGAGTAACTCTGAATGAGGCTCCTCTATTCAGCCATGTTGTCATCCCAACAGCTTTTAGTAATGAATTTACCCATGGAGAGTATGTAAAGTATGAAGATAACCCTTGGCAGGAGTCTTGAGAAACACCAATATTTAATGGGTAAGCAGACAAGAAGCAGTCAAAAGGAGACTAAAAATAAATATCAAAAGACTAGAGTACCATATTTTAATGAAAGAGAAAATGTCTTTCATAGAAAACAAAATGACTCCTAGTATCAAAATTACTATAGAAAGGTTAAATATGATTAAGACTACACATTGTACTGTTGGAACATAGACATCTAAGTTATTAGTGACTTGGCAAAAGCAATGTCAATGATGGAAGTAGTACCGCAGTAAATTAAGAAATAAAGGTGATGGCATGGAAACAATGAGTAGATAATTTCTTCAAGAGGCTCAACTATTGGACTGGGAATATAGCTCAATGGGAGAGTGTTTCTTAGCATGCTTGAAGCCCTGGGTTGAAACCCCAGCACTGCAAATAAGTGAGTGAATGAATGAATAAATAAATGTTTAAAGAAGCTTAACTACTGAGCTGGTCACATAGCAATCAGTATTCCAGCTACTCAGGAGGCTAAGGCAGGAGGATCATAAGTTCAAGCCCAGCTTTATGTCACAAAATTTTTAAATGTTTAAAAAGGCTGAATTTGTAGTTCATTGGTAGCGAAGTCCTGTTCCAATACTCAGTACTAAATAAAAAAAAACTCAGCTACTAAAAGATGAAGACATTTTTAAAAAAAGATCAGAGAAGGGAAAACAAAGGAAACAAAGTTTTTGTAAATAAGGAGGGGAGAAAAATAGGGGAAAAAAAAGCAAGATATACCCTATACTGATACAAATTCCCTATGATGCATGTTATCATTATGTATATCTAAAATGTACCAATAAAAATAATTTTTGTATAAAAAAAGATAAAGACATACTAATCAAGGGGCCAAAACTGAATTTTTTTTAAGATGACAAAGGTAAGTGCATATTTCATTATTGTTGGGTGAAGTCAGTATAGAAGAAGAAAACCAAAGAAGCCCCCCAAAAAAAGGCCTCTGAGGATGTAGCAGATAAGATTCAGAACATAGACACAGAAAAACAGATTAGCTGAAGACAGGACAAGACAATCACCATGCGAAGTATTGGACAAAAGTAAAGGAATACTGTGGGTAAAGCTAACATTATAGGTATGGTAATTAAAAGTCAAGGGCATTCTTCTCTGATGCCTTCTACAGTTTTTTTTTTTTTTTTTTTTGGTTTTTCTCCGGTACCGGGAACCGAACTCATGACGTTGCACTTGCCAGGCAGGCGCTTCTACAGTATTTTATCACTGAAAGAGAAAGGAAGACTATCTGCTGAGAATAAGGATAGAAGGTTTAGCTGGGTGTGGTGACACACACTTGTAATCCCAGCACTTGGGAGGCTGAGGCAGGAGGATCATTGTGAGTTCGAGACCAACCTAGGCTACAAAGTGAGCTCAAGTTCAGCCTCAACTGCATAGCAACACCCTGTCTCAAAAGACAAAAAAAAAAAAGGATAGAAGGTTTGGGAAGAGTAAAAGTTTTAAATGGCTACTATCAATACTTTCTCTAAAGGTGACTAGCAAAACAGAGAAAGATTGCTAGAAAGGTTAGGAACCCAAGAACAGGTTGAAAACTATGACTCTATGATACTTTCATTGGATTCATCTGCATAGTTTTCTCTTTTGTATTCAGTAATCAGGTGCCAAAAGAATGTTACATGGATTCAGGGGTCCATTATATTAATAGTTATAATGGATGGATAAATTTTCTGAAATTTACAAATTTTAGCAAGAGGTCTATTGACAACTGACAATTCCTTTTTATTCCATTGACAGACTTGAAAATCACAATACTATTTTGTAGTTTGCCAAAGGTGTGTTAGCTGCTATCCAGAGGTACTGCAGGGAATGGACTAGGTCTCCATTTAAAATTCCTTTTTTCTAAACAGCTCCTGTAAGAAAACAGACCAAGGAATCAGTCAGCCATCCTTAGGGATTGATGCCTCTATTCAGAGCTAAATTAGAGACAATTGTAGGAGCTACATATATAACTTTAAAAATTCTGGACTTTATACTAGAAAAGTAGAAAACTGATTAAAATATATTTGGTTTAACCTAATATATCCGTATTATTTCAACAACCAATTAATAGAAATATAATAAGTATATTGTCACATGTTTTCAAAATTCAATTTTTATACTAAGTTTCTGAAATCTAGGATGAGTTTTATATTTCCATTTCATGTCAATAATTAGTTAAATGCATCTCAGTTCAGAGTAACCGTATTTCAAATATTCAAAAGCCACGTATTTGGGGTAGGGTGCAGCTCAATGGTAGTGAGCATGTTTCGTATGCATGAAGGTTTAGGTTGAACACCCAGCATTAAAAAAAAAAAGAAAAAATTCTTTTAAAAAAAGAAAAACCACATATGGCTAGTAACTAGCATATTGGATGGTACAGCTCCAGGCCAAGGAAACAGTTCAGTGATGTACTTGCCTAGCATGTACACAGCTCCGGGCTTGATCCTCAGCCCCACAAAAAAAACAACAAAAAGACAACTCCAGATTTTATATTTCCATAGTTACTCTTGCTGAGTTAACAGAGCTACTTAAATTCTTCCTCAAACATCCTACTCCCGTAATCAAACACAATTTGTAATCTATGCTCACTCATCAATGTCATTCAGATATGCTCAGGCTCAAAAGCCAAAAATTTAGATACATCTAAGTCCATCTTACTTACTATCTTACTGCAGTAAGTCTATCCTAAGACAGAACTCTAGCCCCTAGTGAATTCATGCTGACCACTTGCCTGAGAACCACCAATATCTCCATTCCTTATCCTGGCCAGTCAGGTATGGTGTGGCTAACAGAAAGCAGCTGTTCAGGATAGTGTTCGGCTTTCTTTACTAAGTAAGTTACCACCCACTGATGAATATTCCAGCTTCCAAAATTCTATTGATAGCTCCTCTCATGTTCTCTTTGTTCTTACAGTTTGTCTTTTTCCACTGCTTAATTTTCATTGCAGTGTATTTTCAAGGGACTAAAAATAAATACATTTATTATTACAGGTTTTTGAGCTTTTATGATTAGGGACTGATTTATTTCAAAATTTACAATCAGAAGATAACTTATCTGGAAACATAGGAGACAAACATTTTTAAGCTTCTTTAAAAATTTATTTCAATTAGAATTCAGTATGAAATGTATTTTAATAAAAAATCAAACCAGGCCTGGTGGTACCTGCCTATAATCTCAGCACTCAGGAGGCTGAGACAAGAAGATAGCCACAAGTTCAAGGTCAGTCTGGGCAACATAGTGAGTTCAAGGCCAGTCTCAACTACATAGCAAGACCCTGTCTCAAAAAAAAATCAATTTCCTCTCTTAACATTTTATATTTAAAGTACACTTATGTATATAATACACCAGTTATTTTAAAACAAAAAAGAGAACTATACTGTTATTGAACACTAACCCCGCCTCCTCCAAATGAACTATAAATTGCCTAGCTACAATGTAATTGTGCTGTGTGTGTGTTGTGTGAGCTTTAAATAAATATTTAGACTCCCGTCACCAGAGGTTTTATTTTTTATGAGACTGCAAAATTAGCACATGGAGAAACTGTTAATTTATCACTATTCTGATTAAACCTTAGTGGTTCCTGATTTACCAACACTTTCCAGACTAAAATGAACAAGATCTATCAAAACAAATATATTAATCAGCATTATAAAATCTATAACAGGATAGTATGCTCATTAATGTGTTCTCTGAGGAAGATACAAATTTCTCTGAATTTTATCTAGCACTGTATTCTGTCTGTTTGAAATAAGTCAACCTTTTAAAAATAAGGAGACTTCAACTTTATTTGTTCCTTTAAGGTTATTTCTGCCCTTTCAGTTAGCATTAAGCCAGAGAAGTAATGCATTAATCTTTTCAGCTAGAACCCATCCACATAAAACAGGCCCGATAACCAATTAAGCTGTGATTATGTTACAGCAAAATATAAGTTTTAATGGACTTCAGAATAAATCATAGATATGAGTGTTTTCTAAAATAGTTTAGTAAGTATCACTATTCTTTCGTCAACATTTTGCCCTGTTAACAACATTTTAATGCATACATTTCCATTTTCTTTTTCTATATTTAGCACAGTTCTTACAATGAATTCAAGTATTTTTAAAGTACTGTTATATATGGGTCCTTTCTAAGTGCTAATAGAAAGATTAAAAAACATACTCTTTGTCTTCAAATATCTCTTGATCTAGCATAAGACATACATAAACTAGTAACTAAAGCAATATGATAAATACTGCAATAAAGGTATGAACAAAGTGCTATGGGAAGCCCAGAGGCAGGAAGGATTAATTCTGTCTGGGAATGGTGGTGGAAGGAATAGGATTTTCCCTGTGGAAAGAGGTGGAAGGAAGACTGTCTCAAGAAGAGGGAACCACACAATAAAAAGGCACAATGAATGTACACAGCTTCTTTGGGAAACAATAAGTAGCCTGGTGTGGCTAAAACATGTGATTCTTGCAGGTTAATGGCAAAAGTCATGTGAAAGATCTAAACTTTTTGTTATAATGAAGGCAATGAAAAGCCGTAAGAGCAGAAAAGAGATGTTGACTGTATCTTAGAAAGAAAATTTTGTGGTATTGTGAAAGATTCACTAGAGAAAAAGAACAGAAAGAATGCAGGAAAATAGAAAACTATTATAGCAAAGTAGGTGGAATTCTGAGAAGTGATTGTGGAGGTAGAGAGAAGGGGATGAATGGGTTTGAAATGCATTTCAGGAGTGTAATAACCTGGACATGATGTCTATTTGGATGGAGGAGGAAAGGGAAAAAGAATCAAAGATTCCACTATGTATTTTGGCTTATATGATAATGTAATCTAAATGGAAAATAATGACAAAAAAATGAGGTAGTAAATATTTTCAAGATATTCAAATGAAGAAATTCAAAGGACAGCTAGATTTAAGAGTCTCAGCTAAGAAGTGTAGGATATACCATAAATATAGGCTTTTAGATTTAGTGACAAGGATCATATTTATAGTTACATGAGAAGATGAAATTTCAAGAAAGAAGAGGAGAAACCATTGCTAAATATTACACACAGAAAAAAATAAGTCTTTAAATATTTAAGGTAAACTTTAAAAGAATATTTTATAGGAAGATAATCAAGCAGTAAGAAAGGCTATCCTAACAAAACATGTAAGAAATACCTATCAGAAAGGAAAACCTTAATAAAGTCAGCTATGCAAAAACCCCATAAAAAAGAATTAGAGCTGTTGGGGATGGTGGCATACATCTGTAATCCCAACACTTTGGAGGTTGAGACGGGAAGATTGTGAGTTGGGGAGCACCTTGAACTACACAACTAGAACCAGTCTCAGAAGAAAAGTGCAATCCATAACGTGGAAAAAGTATTTGTAACACATATAATTAACAAAGGATTAATATGTAAGGAGCTCTTATAAATCTGA
>NW_004955424.1:21133570-21138698 GCF_000276665.1 Chinchilla lanigera
GTACCGGAGAAAAACCAAAAAAAAAAAAAAAAAGCATACAGGAGTGATCAGGTGCTCATCTGAGTACATAATGAAGTTTATGCCTCAGCTGAGAAAATACAGGGAGGAAAAAAAGGGCGCTAGCTATTTTCTTCACAAATAGTAATAAATAAGAACATATGACCCCCCATTCTTACATAAGGTAGAGGGAAAATGGAGGAGGTTAGTACCAGGAATGGGACCTTGGAGTCCTGAAATGAGCATTTTAAAAATCAAAGAAATGAAGATGCAATTTAAACAAGACTTCTGCTCTTTGCTTTTGAATAAGGGAAACCTAGAAAGTAATGTGATCGCTATTACCCAAACTGTTAACCTACTTTGAAATTTTCAGATTTAGCTGTTGAAAAAAAAATTTCCTCTAAAAAGACAAGGATTTGCCATCAGATTAAAAACAAACAAACAAAAAAAGCCTATAAGCTTCAAACCTGAAAAGGTTCCCAGATTGGTACAATCAAAAAAAATCTCAGTGTCTGTTTACAGGTAGACAAGGCCTTATATACAATGTCATTAATATGCTCCCGACTCCTTATCTGGTTTATACAAGTTTTCTTGGATTAGAATTCATATAATTTAGCACAGTAAACTCCTAAGCAACAAAAAAATCTATCAAAAGCAGCAAACACACACACAAAGAAAAGAACAGAAAACACCACTTCTAAACTAACTAGTGAGGTATTTTTAAATTACTTAGAAATTAAAATTAGCAAGGATTTAAAATTAATAAGGAATTAATGGAGAAATAAAAAGTTGAGAGCTAGTATCAGACTAGTGTCCTAATGTAAGCTCTATTACTATATGTTCAAAAACTCAGTAAAACAAGGCTTTAGTGAAGCCTTTACCAGAAACTGCAAGGTAAGACTGTTTCATTAAGTTATCTTCAATTATCAAAACCCCAATTTTACAACTTTGGGCTGGGGTTGTACCTCAGCGGTAGAGCGCTTGCCTCATATATATGAGGCCCTGGGTTCAATTACCAGCAGCGCCCTCCAACAAAAACAGAATTCAAGTTGAATTTATTTATTTATTCATTTATTTTCTTTTTATTTATTTATTTCTTGGTATCAGGAATCAAACTCAGGACCTTGCACTTGCCAGGCAGGCACTTGTGCTGCTGAGCTGTCTCCCCAGCCCTCAAGTTGAATTCAGATAAAACATGTTTTGCTAACGATAAGTCTGGAAATCTGGTGATCTGTCTCAAATGATATAATGTGTTTTAAAAAACTAATGTTTGGTAATATACTAAAAAATTTAGGTAGCCCTTATAGCAGAAGAAAGTGGAATCTGAATTCTGAGTACCAAGATCTGCTCTACCACTATATAACCTTGAATGAGTAACCAAGCCACTCTCAACCTCAGCTTACTCAACCTCTGAAGACTTGAGCAGATTAAAGAAAACAATATTATGTGTATACCGTGTAAACCTCAAAGCATAGGAAGCTCAATTTCCTTAACTCACTGAAAAGACTACTTTCTGCAAACTGATAATGGGGTGGGGGGATCAAACTCAGGCCACTAAGCATGGTAGGCAAAAGTTCTACCACTGACCCACACTTCTGATCCTCTATTCACTTTTTTAAAAATCATGAAAACAAACTTAAGTATACAAAAATATAGTAATAGTCATATGTACACTTCCTCAGCTTTAACAACTATCAGTTGAAGGGCTAATCTTGCTTCATCGCTCCCTCTTTTCCTCAATTATTTTGAAGCAAGTCTCAGACATCATGGCATTAACTTCCTAAAGGCTAAATGTAATGGGTTATTTTCAGTGGATGTACAGGTATATGAAGTCCAAACAAGAGGTCTCAGGTAGAAATATAGATTTGAAAATGATGAACAAAATTAATATTTGAAGTTGCAGCTTTGAAAGAGGTCAAAAATAAATCCTTGGAAAACAAGGTACTTTCTTTTGGTCCTCTTTCATTAAAAACATAAACAGACATAAAGCACATTTTTTTCACCAAGCAAGAAACTCTATTAGTTTACAAAGGCCTATGTAAATCTTATATCTGATGTTTTACGTATTTTCCTTCCTTAAAATGGTGCCCCTATACAGTAATAGTAACAGCTCTAAAGGATTTAACACAATACCTAAAACATAGATATTATTTCATGTACCATCAAATGTAAACACTGACACTGTAACTACTTTTCAAAGTATTTGTTAAAAACTTGTCACACCATATATATTTTACCATTCTTTAAAGTGTAAAAATCTGTTTTATAATTTCTTTCACATGTATATTTCACAGAAAAATTTTTAAAATAAAGTTTAAAGAGAAATATGATTTCTATATTGAAATAGATATGACAGATGATGGTATATCTTAGAAGCATTTAGAGCTTTGAACATACATAAGAATATTTGTGTACTAAAAATATTTTATAAGCTCTTTAGACACCAAGCTGTTGAATCAGAGACCGTTTATTCTTACATTTTAGTTTTTATCCCATGTGTCAAAATTAGTTATGATTTATTTATACTCCAATCCCCCTCAAAAATTGGACTCAAGTTCTTTAAATTCTAATTTTACAATCCACTTTAAAAGAATTTCTAAAATTTTCTACAATAGTTTTCATAAGCTGTTCATAAAGATTAACCTTTATAAAAAAGTATTTGTGACCTTTAGAATGGAATGTAATTTTGTCCCTTTGATTATATTAGGCACCAAGTAAAGGATCCCAAGGGGGTAAAACAGCTACAATTTTTAGAAATACAATGGATTTTCAATGTTTAAATTTTGACAGATCGTCATTGATTAAATAGAGCCTAAGTCCTTTTTGATTAGAAGGAACTCCAAAATATTTTAAGCATATCTGTATCTTTCAAGTAATAACCCTAGAAACAAAAATGCACAGTTACATATATATTAGTAATGTGCAATTTAATTTCAAGTGCACCACACACTTCTTTATTTTTTCCTCAGAAAAAAAAATGGGATATATTTAAAAGCACTTTCAACCTTAGCTATACTGTATAAATGCCATTTCATCTAAATTACTGAAGAATTTTCAGCAAATATTTTTGGCCTCTTAAAGCTTTTGAAGGACTGCACTTAGTGTGTTTTAAGTAAACTCCAACTCAGTTTTTTAAACATGATTAAAGAAACATTGAATCAAAATGAGATTTTTCCTCTCACCTCAAACACAATTTTTTTCAGATACCAGTAAGTTATAACACGATGATTAAGAGGCATAATTGCTTCCTTAGGAACCATCTATTAAATAGCTCCTCAACGCTTCAAGTTTTTGAAAAGTACAGTTCAGATACCCAACATTTACTCAAACAGATTAATACTGTATATTGAAGATATTTTCTTGTTGTCAAATAAGCAATGTATTATCATCCCAGTATTCATTTTTAAGTTGCTGGTTTTTAATTACTACGGAACTTGAGGTTTTTTTTTTTTTTCATTTTACACATTAAAATGTATTGGGGATGGAAGAGAAAGTGTGGAAAATATAGAGTAACTCTTTGAGAACTTGTTCTGTTTTTAATTAGGAAATTTTATAAAGATATCTTGTTGCTGTTCTTAAATTAATTCTGCATCAGAAGCCAAGTGATTTTCTGGTCTTGAATAGTAATGATCCAGATTTTCTTTACCAATAATGTATATATTAACGACATTTATGTATCAAATGCGTTATATTTCTATACAGTACCTCTAAAGACAACGTTAGCAACTTGTTATCAGGCACTACCGATATCTTTAGCGTATAATTCATTCTGACGAGTGGTGAGTTTATCCTTTACTTTCACGACTGGAAAAAATAGTAATTTAGCTGTAGAATTTGAGGAATTTTGCTCAAATTCATTTTCCATGAATAAAACTAGTAATTTTATTTTGACACAAGATATCAGGTTTTTTGATATTTGAAGTATAGCAGACATGAATTTGCTGACACTCGGTGTCTTAAGTTTTTATTTGTTTTTCCCCTCGGATTTCCCCCTCACCGTTAAAACACGACCTCTTTTCCCCAAATAAAAAAATTCACAACTGAAAACGCTGTATCTATACAACCTCAGTAGCTCCTGCAGAAGTTACAGAAGAGCTCTTCAACACACGAAGTGACTTCACCGAATCTTTTTAAAGCTTCCACAAATCAATACAGTGCCCTTAAGATACTTTTAAGACTAAAAACCAATCTTTAAAAATCACAGCTAAGACCCATCCTTTGCCCCCAGAGCACCTTATGCCCGTTCAGGTAAGGGTAGACTTTTTCCCCATACAGTGTGCGCAGAGGTCCCAAGCTATGAAGAAAAACAGCAAAGATTTCGTTGAGCCCTCAAAGAAAGACGTCTTAGCGTTGTTACATTTTCTGACGTTGCTAAATACCCTAAACGCCTTAAGTCTTAGGTTGCTAAATGTCCTAAATTCTTTACATGCTAGTTGTTTCCATCATGTCATGAACACCAGACAAACAGAACAAACTCACGCTCCAGAGATGTGCGAGCCAAGGACGGTCCTCAAAGAACCTGCCTGATAACAGGTGGCGGCGGCCGGGAGGGACCCGGAGGGACCCGCCCGTCCCACGGCCGCCGCCGCCACAGCGGCTGCCCGACTCCAGCCAGCGCGGAACCCACCCCGCCTCCCTCACCACGCTGCCGAACCGAGGTGGCGCCTCGCTCAGGCCGCGTCTTCCCGCCGCCGCCCCAGGCCCTGGGAGAAGCACGTGCCTCCCCTCGAAGCCTCGAGCCGCGGGCGGGAACTGCAGCCGGGTCTCCGCGCCTGACCGCTGCTTCCCCCACTCGCGCCTGACGCTCAGGCGCCGCCGAAGCTTCTAGAAGCTTCTAAAAGCCAGCGACCGCCCGGCCAGGGGGTCGCGTTCGCCTCGGTGGGCAGTATGAAGTTGTGCAACGTCCCAGGTTGACTGGGGCCCAGTAACAACCGAGGCCCGGGGGTGTGGGTACCTTGCTCCAGAGGCCCCGCGGTGGTCCGGGTCAGGGCAAAGTCGCGTCTCTTGGTTTCCGTCCACCCACAGGCCAAGAGCTCCCACAGCACGGACTCGGAGTGCGGGCCGGGCCACGCCGCCCCTGGGCCTCGAGCCGCGCGGGGAACGGGCCGCGCCCGGGGACCTGCAGCGGGGT
>NW_004955424.1:21138978-21187294 GCF_000276665.1 Chinchilla lanigera
CCAGTCCGGAGGACGCCGCGAGCAGGCTTTCTGCGGCCAGGGCTGCGGCCCCGCGACCCCGCTGTGCGCGAGGGCCCGGGGCGGGGTCGTCCTCGGGACCCGGCCTCGCCGTGGGTTCTCAGCGCTCACGCGGCGTGAAAAGAGTGGCGGGTGTAGGTCACTTCGCGGGAAACTTTTCGTTGTTTCCTTATTTCCTTCCCGCCTGTGGACAAGCTGAGCGGCTTCCCGACCTCAGACCAGACGCTGTCAGGCCGAACAGTCTGGACAGTTCCAGGCGCCGGGTTTGGGGGACACCGCGTCGCCACCTGTGTCTTCCCACAGGAGGCGGCGAAACTGTCCTTGCCGACCTCCCGCTGTAACCCGCTCTTTTCTCCCGGTCGACTTTTCCAGGGTTAATATTTGTATGTTTCAAAGGAACTGTACAATATGAACAAAGATAATTTGACTACTTCTGGCGCGGACAGAGGTTTTGAGGGACATTTTAGCACGTGGTAGGAATGACTAGAATTCCCCAGTCACGGTGAAGCCATTCGGGACTGCTCAGCAAGAAAGGTCGTGTGCTGCCAATATGCAGGACACAGATTGCTCCCCCCACCCCGCCCCGTTTTGCCCTTTTTTTTTCCTTTTTGGCTCAGCTCTGAGAGCAGTACAGAGCTACCCTTTCCCGCCTCCCGACCCTCTTCCCCTCCCCCTCTTCTTTCTGGTGCTGGCAATTAGGGTGAAGAAATCAGTGCCAGGATCCTGCCTCTGAAGAGAAAGGAACTGCTTCGGGAATTGAGTCCTGACACCTGTCTCTGTCCCGGATGGGGAGGGGGATGCAGGGTCAAAATACCGGGGGCAGGGGAGGCCAGGCTGACCCAGGGGCCGGGAGCGGGTGGGAGGTAGATGCTCCCTAAAACAGCGTTCTTGGGGGTTCCTCTTGCCGCATCTCCCCACCCCATTCTTTGCTTCCAGCTTCACTCAGGTCGTGAACATGCAGGTTATTAACGCACTTCCCCTCGCTTTTAGCGCCCTAAGATTGGGACCTAAGGCTGGAATCAAAAGCAACACTGGCAAGCCTTTCATTAATTTGCATTTATTTTGGGAAATAATGTAGATAAAGAGGAGGAGGGGGACGGCCTTACATTTCAACAAGTAATTTGTGATCTTCACATTGGACAAATCAAATTTACAAATTACTTTCCCACCTACTGGACAAAGCGGCCAAAACCGAAATTGATACATAGGCTCGCAGGCTTTCCAGATTTCGGAGGATGAAGGTGCACTAAAAACTCACTAGACAAAACAGGGATGTGTAAAACAGAGCAATTGGAACTGGGGTTTGGGGCCTGAGTTTGTTTTTCCAGAATGCCATTTTTTAAAACCTTTTTGTTTGGTTTGGTTCTTTTTTGTGGTTTTTTGTTGTTGTTGGGCTGGGTTCTTTTGTCGTTTTTGTTTTTGTTTTTTGGTCTCTAAACCGGAACTGCGACCCTGTGCTTAGACCAGGCAAAGGGCTCAGTCCTGTGCCCCACCCCAGTCTGGCCCCCGAACCCTGTATCCTGACCTGGCTGTTTCCTTCACACTCCCGTGTCCTCTGCGCTCAGCTTCCTGGAACCAAGCGGTTCTCTAATAAATACACAGAGGGAGATGTGAAGAGAGCAGAACAGCTTTGTAACAACTGGAAAATAAAAGCGCCATCGCTTGAGGAAGACAGGAAGGGGAACAGAGGGAAAATATGTTTTGCTTTTGTTTTTATATATATGTATATATATATATGTGCTGTATATATCTTAAAGTTCTGTTTCCTGGGCGCTAAAACGAGATATGCTCAGTTCAACCAACAGCAACTAAAAAGTTTAAGTGGTCCCTGGAACGGACCGACTATGTACAGCATTCCCGCCGAGGCGGAAGCTTGAACTAGTCCAGCGTAGGGCGGGGACACGGCTCTGTGCTTGAGGCTGCAGGAGCGCTCTTCTTGCGGGCCTGGCCCCACGCACCCCGCTGGGCAGGAGGAAACCTGGGAAGCTCTGGCTTGCAGGCGCGGAGCAGAATCGAGGGCAGCCGAAGGGGCGACAGTCTGTGCGGGAGAAACACTTAAGTGGTTGTTTTGATTTGGAGTAGTGTGTGGGCGCACTCCAATGGGCAGATACACGCCAGTTAGTGACTTCAGTGTCCAGAAAGAATAAATAATAGTGTTGGGCTCAAGCAGTAGATCAGAGCGAAAAGCCTCCGAAGGCTGCAAGTGCATAAGAGCTGTCCAGAAAGATGAGGGAGTAACTTAGTTCGATGGGGGTTGAGAGGGAGAGCACGAGCTATCCCGCAGAGAACCTGTGGGTGAGCTGAAGCACCGGTCCCCTGTTCACCGGGTAGGCGGGTTTACACATCCCCCCAAACAAGTGGCACAAAGGGGGAGGAGGAGCGGCAGTGCAGGCAATGGGCATCTTTTGGGGGTGTGAAAATTCAGTTTTGGAGAAGCCGAGGCAAAGGCGGGCGGTGCAGCAGCAACAACAGGATGGGGACCACCAAGGGCGCAGGTAGTTGTGTTTTTTGTTTTTGTTTGCTTCTTTCCCTCTCTCTCCTGGGCTCACAAGACCTGGAACCGCCAAGAGGCTTGGTCCTTATAGTCCAGACAGTCGGGTGAATTGAAGTTGAGTTTCCAGGCCGAAGAAGCAGCAGCAGCGCCGGGCTCCTTGTAATCCAAGCAGTCGGCAGAGTTGAAGGCAAGCCCTGAGCCCCCGTAGCCTTGGTGGTGGTGGTGGTGGTGATGGTGGTGGTGGTGGCCTGAGGACTGGCTCAACGGATGATGTGCATGCGGGTGGTGATGATGGTGGCCTGCCATGGAGGAGGGTGCCATGGGGCTGAGCTGGTGCGGGTGGTGATGCGAGTGCATGGGCGCTAGGTAGGAGCTGCAGTCCACACCGCCAAAGTAGGAAGAGGAGGGCGCTGGGTAGCCCTGGCCATAACTGCCACCCTGGCCATAGGACATGGGATAGGAGGCTGCCGCTGTGGCGGCCCCTGCGGCTACCGTGCGCTGCATACAGGAGGTGTTGCTCGGCGCAGCCAGCGGCTCGGGCACAGACACGGACGCCGGCGCTGAGCCCGGCGAGATGGAGGCCGGGCTCCAGATGGACGAGGCCGCGGGCGTGCTCAGCGACGGCGCTGCAGCCACCGCAGGGTTCCCGCCTAGGCCCGCAGCGGCCGCCGGGATGGCAGAGGCGCTGGAGGCCGAACTAGAGGACGAGGCCGAGCTGGAAACGGCGGGCGGAGTGAACTGGCCGCTGCTCTCGGAGCCGGAGCTCTCCCGCACTGGAGACGACTTCTTCTTGACGGGGCGGCTCTTAGTTCCGCTCCCACTCTGCTGCTGCTGCCGGCACTTGGCGCGGCGGTTCTTGAACCAGACCTGCATCGGGCCGGGCAGGGAGGGCAGGTCAGCGTGCAGAGTGGAGTTACTGCTCCTCCGCCCCTCGGACCCACTCCCAGCCCAGGCTCCCCTCGCCGACCAAGCCCCCGCCCCTCCCCGGCTCAGGCCCGCCAGACGCTGCCCCTCCCCCACAGTCCTTTCCCAGCTCCTGCACCCTCCCCCATCTGTCTGCGCAAAGCCCCTCCTCAGCCCGCTCCGGAGCGGGGATGCGCACCTCCCCACCCCTAGCGCAACTCCGCCGGAGGGAGGGCGGAACGTTTGCATCTGTCCAGCCAGTTCAGCCGTCTCTCAACTGTTTCCCTATAGTCCAGGGTCTCTTTGGAGGGCCTGTTTTGTATGAACAGAACTCGGGAAAATGAGAAGAGGTACAGAGCACGGAACGAGCGGCAGCCACCAAGTGTGGATCTGGGGCCCAGGCACTTCCACTGAGCTGGCTCCTGGAGGTCCACGCGGGATGGGCGAGAAAGTTAGGTTGGGAGCAGGAGTAACGCTGGAGGCTAAACAGAAGCAGGACGGGCTTCTCCGCAAGGAAGCCTGGGTGAGATTTCGTTTGGGCTTTTTGGCTCCAGGCAGGGAACCAAATGGAATGGTCAGTTATAAAGTTCCCACTCCTCTTAGAGGACCTGGCACATGGCACTGGATTCCTGACCTTTTCTCGAGCCTTCGGGGAAAGAAGGCAAGACAAAAGACCTTTAAGGAGAGTTCTGAGTTAGAATCCGAACTGTGTTTTTGGAACTATTTCATCTTAAAAACATAAATACCAAGGCCGACAGCTAAGTTTTGCACACGGCGCCCGCTCCTGACACAAAAAGTGTCTGATCAGACCTACTCCTTCCGTACAGCGTCCTCCCAGGCAGAGCATGGGGCTCCGGCCAGTTTCCACTCTTGTCCCTCCAGGATCCTCGAACATAAGGCAAGGACAGAGGCAGAATTCAGGCCTTCGGGAGAGTTTTGGATCCTCGCGGCACTTTACCTTTGATAGCATAACTCTCCTCCCAAAATCTTAAAAAATGATTTTAATACTAAAGACCTCCCTGGGAACAAGGAACCCAGGAATCCAATGCCATGTGCTAGGAAGAGATCAGGAATCCAATGCCATGTGCCAGGAAAAGATTAGGAATCCAATGCTTGTGCCAGGCCCTCTAAGAGGAGTGGGAACTTTATGACTGACCATTCCATTTGGTTCCCTGCCTGGAGCCAAAAAGCCCAACGAAATCTCACCCTGGAATCCAGGGCTCTAAATCATTTCCTTTAATTTTGCCGTTTTCTTGGCTGACGCCCAGCACTAGGGGGAGTCCGAGAGGGGCTGCCCAGTCTAGTCTGTAAGCCCGCCCTCCCTCACACCAGACCACCTTTCCCAGACGTACCTGCCTGCCTGACCCCACCGTGCCTACTCTGACCCTAGAATCCCTGAAGCGCGTACCTGGACTCTGGACTCGGGCAGGTTGATTTTCAGCGCAACCTCCTCGCGCATGAAGATGTCAGGGTAGCGAGTCTTGGCGAAGAGCGCCTCGAGCACGTCCAATTGTGAGCGAGTGAAGGTGGTGCGCTCCCTCCGCTGCTTCCGCGGGGTAGCTGCAGGGACATGCGAGGGGCGCTTCTGGTCAGCGGTGGCTAAGCCAACTGGTACTAGAGGCCTTGGACAGGTCCCCCGGCAGTCCCGAACCCGGCCGAGTGAAAAAAAAAAAAAAAAAAAAACCACCAAGTTCTGAGCAAAAGGAACTCCCTTGGGAGCCGAGCGATTGGCCACAGGTGGGAGAAAGTGCCTGCATTTGACTAGGACCTGTGTCTACAAAACACCAGAGCGACCCTCCTCCCAGCCTCTCAGGGGTTAAAAAGGAAAAGACACCACATAATTTCTTTCCCTTACATCTCCCCACACCGACACACACGCTCCCTGGCTAGGACATAAAGAGCAAGGAGGAGGTCCACGGAAACACCACCTGGAAACACCTCTTCCTCAGGAAATAAATAGGGGTAAAGGAGAGGGAGATACAAGAACCGAGAGTTCAGCTGAAGTTGTCTACTACACCACTGCAAAAGTTGGTTTAGGTCACCAGTCTAGAGGACTATAGAATTAGGGAGGAAGAATCTTTCTTCTCAGTGTAGCCAGCCACTTGGAATAAGGGAAGCCTGGCTCTCTTATGTCAGGGCCTAGTAAGTGTCCAGATTCTTTATTCAGTGTTAGGGTGGGGAGACCAGATTCATGAGAACCAGTGGTCACCTGTGGGAAACGAAGTCGAAGACAAATGGCTCTATGAAGGAGATGGGACAGGAAACAAGCTGCTGGTGCGGACAGACCCAGAAGGCACACACTGTAGCTTTCAAAAGCCCTGACCACCTCACAGACCTGCAACTGTGCCCGTGTCCCTGCAGCAGGCCCTACGTTGTATAAGGAGATTGGTATCCAAATTTGGGCCTATTTGGTGATCAGGTGGGTTCAAATCTGAGAGGCTGGGGGTTCCCAGTGTTCGGTCTGCGGCAGGGTTGGAAGGGCCAGTGCTCACCGGGATAGCCCACGGAGGGATGCAGGAGATCCATAGTGGGCCCAGCCAGGCCCAGACCATTCATGCCATATGGGGGTTGTTTGAGGTAAGACATCATGCTAACAGCCGGGTGGAGGCACCCCGACGGATCCAGGGGGCAGGAGCAGTACAGGGCTCCCACCTCGGAGTCCTTCAAGCTGTTGCTTCTGGGGGCCTGGCCTATGGAGACAGGAGATACACAAGAAAAACATCACTCAGTACCACTTCGGCTTCTAGGTTGTGTCCCAGGCAAGAAGCCCCTGGGTGGGTGGAGGACGCAGGCTACACAGTTGCACAGGACTGTCAACTCGGCTCCACAAGGTCTCAGCTAAGTGACCACAGCTTATCTTAAAAGTAAACTTTCTGGATAATCACTGCCTCTTTGGGGGGGCTGGCATGGGCCAAAGACATTTGTCAGGAGTGAGGAGAGTAGTTAAAAGCATGGCCAGGTTGGGGAGGTCAGAGCCAGAACCACAGAATGTGCGAAAGCTTATATCTAGGCAAAACTTTAAGTCCAGCGGCTTCATATTGCACAAGCAAGTGTTCACTTGGCGCCCAGACCTCAGGCCGCAGAGATCGAAAGTGTAAGGGGTTGTTTAGTTTTGTTTCAAATGTTTTTGAAAACGGGACATAGAAGGTAGACACTACAGCGGGCTAAAATGAGGCAATGAGGAGTGGTGACTGCACCCGGCCTCTCGGGAAGCACCGTCCACTTGGTTCCTTCAAAGAGCTCCATGGCAGCTCCCCTGCCCCAGAGTCCGTATCACTATCCTGGATAACCTTTCAGTGCCCAGCCGCTGAGACACGGCTTACCCGGGATCCCGCCGCACCTCTCCGCGGTCACGGCCCAGCCCCCAGAGGTGGCCAAAGAAAACCAAAGGGACCATAGTAAAAGTGGCAGTTCCAAGACACCGCCCGAGGTCTGAAGTGCCTCATTCTCGGCCACCTGCCCTTCTCTGCTCGCACAAGGCAGGCCTCCTTTCTACCCAATCGGGTTTGTGCACAACCGGATCCCATTAGGGGACGAAGAGTGACCAGCCTGGAGCCCTAAAGGGTCTCGGGGATTTGGGAAGCCTTAGTATGGCCGGCCGCGTGTGCTTCCTACTATCCTATTAGCTGAACCCGCGGCCCCAGAACCCAATCGAGAACAGAAAACTAGGCCTCAGCGGCAAAGCCCACGCGGACCCGAGCTGGAAGGTCGAAACCCCGTTTCCACCGCTGCTCAGAACCGGGGCACTACTCTCAGAGGTCAAGAAAGGGAGCTGGGTAGTGAGACGGGACCGAAGGGCCTTAGCGCTACACTTTGCTTTTCGAGAATTCTGTAAAGGAGGCCAGGAGCCCCGATTAGGGAATTCAGGGAGGGGAGTCGGAGCTAAAGTAGCTCCCATCCCAACCCCCACCCCACTCCCTTCTTCTAGGGCCCAGGGCCAGGGACAAGGAATCCCAGCTTCCAAGGAAGGGGAGGAAAAGCTGAACAGTCGGGGCTCGCCGTCTCTTCGGTGGGAGGAATATGGGACTGAAGCCACGGCGGTTCTGCTGGGTTGCGGCGCTAGTTTCCAAAGACTTTCTCCAAACTTAGCGCTGCAGCTCGGTTACTTCGGAGGAGGCGGGGGAGGGGGCGCAGGGCCGCAGCAGCGGTCTGGGGTCCTCCGCGCTCGAGAAGGGGAGCCAGGCCTCT
The DNA here is from genome assembly GCF_000276665.1 of Chinchilla lanigera. Lineage (NCBI taxonomy): Eukaryota > Metazoa > Chordata > Mammalia > Rodentia > Chinchillidae > Chinchilla > Chinchilla lanigera. The sequence continues at coordinate 21,146,582 of NW_004955424.1, forward strand.
CCCCCCCGGCCCCGCCCACCTGCCCGGGTCCGTCGAAGCCGGGATCGGTTTGAGTAGGAGGAGGCAAGAGTAACCAACACGCTCCGGAGTCGCGGGCGGCCCCACGGCTTTCTCCTTACCTGCCCTCAGCTGTCGGGGCCGCGCACCATCTACCTCGCGCCCTCAGAGACCAGCCGGGTAGCCAACCTGGAAAACAGAGCGGCACAGGAATTACCCCGGCGGCTGAGCTAGAAGCCCCGGGTTTCTTTCTTTCCCCAACTTCCTTCCTCCCATCTCTCTCTTTTCCAGTAGCTTTGCGCGTGTCCCTTCAGGTTTCACTTTATTGCACAGACACTTTGTTTGCAAAGCCCCACACGCTCCCAGGACACTGCCTCGCCCGGGACCGCGCCGAGGGGCCGCCAAGAGGGAGGGGGTTTCGGGGGCAGAGTTGGGAGGCGGCTCGCGGTTGCCGCTGCACTCCCGGTGCAACGTGGGGGCGGCGGGGACTGGGAAGTCCTGCAGAGTCACTTTGCAAACTAAATAAATCAAGCGATTTACCTTGTCGGAGTGGCTTGTCTTGCTCGGTTGTTTAGGTGATTGGAAATGTAGCCTGATGAAGATTGATCACCTTTCTACTGCCCTCCCCGGGTATGTGAACGCGAGGCGAGTGCGTAACGGGGCTAGGCCGCCAATCCGGGGCCCCGCACGGGCTGAGTGACAGGGAGCCGGGCAATGGCTGCGCGAGCCGGGGGTTACCTCGGCGCACCCCCGCCCTCCCCCGCCCCTACACCCCGCCATCGCCGCCCGCCCACCCCGCCCGGGTCGCGCGCTAACTCCGGGGCTCCACTGGCGAATTCCGCGCAGAGCGAGGCGAGACGAGGAGGGCGAGCGGAGCGCCCGAGTGCCCGCCGCGGAGAGGGCCGTGGGTCCCGCGGCCCGCCCGGGGGCCTCCGCCCTTCTCGCGCCCTCTCGGCGCTTCCGAGGGAGTGGCGGAGAGGAGGCGAAGTCCTGGGTAACCGGTTCCTTTTCTCCGCCGCGCGCCACCCGCTCCGCGGCCAGAATTTGGGCGCGAGGACTGGGGGCGGCGGGCTGGAGAGGCGGCGGCCCCGGCCCGTCTCGCGACGCCTTGGGCCCCAGCGGCTCCTCGCTGTGCGCCCCACCTGCAGCCCGGCAACGCGGGCGGCTCGTGCCAGCGCAGGCTGCGGTGCGGAGCGCGGGAGCAGATCCCCCCTCGGCGGCCCGGGACTCCCGCGCCGGGGAAGAGCACCCGCAGGCAGCGCGCCGCCGCCCGCCGCTCCTCGGCGTCTGCAGGGGCGCCCGTCCCGCCAAGGGCGTCTGCACGTTCCGAACGCGTCCTCCGAACCGCTGGACCCGGGGTCCCCTTGCCTCACACATGCACCGTACTTCCCAGGCTAGGAGCTTGGCAGGAAACTCTTTCACACTCCTCGGTCTCTCCTTCCACGTCTCCACCTACCCGAGTCAGTCTGGTGGAAAACGTGGTCACAGACCCGTGCCCCTCAGTTTCTTTCCCACACGCTGAGGAGGGAGCCTCCCCGAGGCTATTTCCCCGGATTGTTCGCACTGGCGAAGCCCATTTCCCAGTTGAACAAACTTGCCAAGTACGTTTACCTGTGTGGACTTTTCAAAGCCTAAGAAAAGTGCCTTCGGCCCAACCCTGAGCAAGGCAATTCTTTTAAATGGCACCTCTCGGTGAAAGGCACGACTTGGCTCCCCTTCGAGGGATTCCTACCCTTCCCCTTAATCTGCCCCCGCCCCCACCCCGGCGGGCGGAGGGAAAAGTTTGCACAGCAGCGAGGGCGGTGGGGAGCCGCCGGGCGCACCGCGGCGGGGAGCGCTCCGGGCCGGCCGGGCCGGGCACCGCGAGCTGCCGGGGCGCTGGGTGAGGAGGAGAAGGAAGGGGGAGCCCGCTGAGTGAAAGGGGGCCGCGGCCGCCACTCATCAAAGTGCTTCCCCTTCCCCCAAGCGACACTTTCCTTTGGAGTCCGAATAAAATACGGTAACAGAATATGATGGAGGGCACACTGTTTCCTTAACTGCTTCTCAAAGGACCGGGAGATCTTCTTAGGACCTTTAATAAGGCTTTGGTCGGTTCTTTTGTTGATCTCTCAAAATCAACTCCTTCTAATTGAAGTTGGAGCTGAAAGCGAGCTAATGTTCAAAGAAAGTGGCCGCCAGACCAACGAAATTACATTTTTTTTTTTTTTTTTTTTTTGGACGACAAGGGAACATCTAATCAAAGGGGCAGGGAAGGCGGGGTGGGAGTGGGGGACCACGAAGGAGAAAAGGAGGTTTTACAAGACCCTTCTCTGGTTCACAAAAGTCAGCGACACGGGCGCTTCTCTCTAGAACAAAGACGCCGCGGCCCATTCACAACGGGAGAGAAAGAGAAAGCAGAATAAAAGAACGAGAGGAAAGAAAAAATGAGACCGAGAGGAAAGAGAGAGAGAGAGAGAAAGAGAGAGAAGGAGGGAGAGAGAGAGAAGGCGAACGTTTAAGAGGAAGGAGAGAGCGCAGGCAGCGCTGGCCCGGGCGGGACACACCTTGGGCTCGCCAGGGCCCCCGCCTGGAGCAGCCCGCAAGGCGGACGGTCAGCCGCGCGTGGCTTGGAGCCACGGAGATCGTGCTGCGGTTTAAAGGAGGAAACAATACCCGCCTGCCCCCAGCTCTGGGACAGGGCGCGGGCCGGGGCGCACTAGTTTCGGGGGTAGAGTATGCAGCCGTCCCGGGGCGCCCGCTGGCGTGGTCCGCGTCCTTAACTTGGCGCTGCCAGAGGCCCGGCCTGCGCGCTCTGAGCTCGGATGGGCCCTCGCGTGCCAGGGCCGTGTCCTGCGGGATCCTGCAACCTTTCGTACTCCTGCCTCCTCCAGGTTGTTTTGCTGGCAGCCGCAAAACCCAGCCTGGGTCCAGCAAGACGAGGTGGGGCTCCACGAGCGCTGGAATGTGCCCGCGCGGTCCCCAAGGCCCGCCGCGCGGGAGTCCGGCGCTCTTGGTTCCAGATGCTGCCTCCAGTCTCGGGGAAGACGGGAGGTATCAAGTAGCACGGACCCCCCCCCATGACAGTATTTATCTAATCCCAAATTTGGGGCAAATTTTCTTAATGCTCAGCTCGTAAAACCCCGGGATTAAGACAAGAAAGAGACGAGAGGGGAGAGGGAGGTGAATGGAGAGAGCCAGACTGAGATGAAAGTTTCCTGAACGCAGCGCAGAGGATTGAGGCGGCGGCTACTAAGCAGAGCCCAGGTGGGCGACACCGGGCCAGAAGCTGCGGCCGCTCCCGCAAACCGCAGCGGCGCGGGGAGGGGAAAGTGAGGACCGCGCTGGACGAGGGGAAGCCTCTTAGTTTAAGGCTCACGGACCAGGAGGGGGCAAAGGACCTGGACTTTGAGACTCGGATCCAGCATCCAGCTGACCCGGAGGCGAGGCCGGACTCCCGCAGGACACCTGAGACAGGGCATGGGTTTGAATCCCGAGCCCGGAGTTTTTAGCCAGAGGCGAAAGTTCTGCACTGGCCAGGAGACTGCGCCTGAACCAGTCACCGCCAATGCTCCTGCACCTCGGCGACCCCCGACCTAGAGTCTTTGATCCCACAACGAAGGCTTTCAAGTTCACAATCCCTCGGCGCTCCGGGTTCGCTCGCGCTCAAGGGAGCCGGCGCCCGGGCACCTTGCAGTAAAGCAGGACGCGGCGCGCTTGCCGCGGGCCTGACCCGGCGGGTCCCAGGGGCCCGCACTCCACCGCCGCTGAGGGGCGTTCGGGCGCCGCGGAGTGGCCCGAAGCGAAAGCCTGCGGGTCTGGGAACTGAAGCAGGAGGGGCAAGGTGAGGGGCCGCAGAGCGGCCCCCAACCACCCTAGCAAATCTGGGGCTTAAAAGGCTTGTCACCTGGCAGATCGTGAGCGGCTCGGGGGCGGAGGAAGGCAGCCTTGCCGCGAGGCCCCTCAGAGGTTCCTTGAACCCAGCTTACAGAGGGAGTGGGCGCTGTGGCTCGCTCAAGCCCCGGGCCGCTTGGGGCGGCCGATTTCCGTCCCAGAGGTTAAAGTGGGTTCTGAGTTTTCCCCACAGCAGCAGCTGGCTCTCTGTTGTCCTGCTCGAATAAGGTGGGCAAATAGCCGATTTCATTTAGTTCCAGTAAGTTTTCAGTAACTTAAAATTATTTTCTGGTCAGGAAGATATTCTACCGTGGCAAAATTCTATCACTTTGAAAGACTGACAATTAGAAGTGGCAGCAAACTTTTCGAACGAAATGGGTGTGTGTGTGAGAGACAGAGCGAGCGAGAGATCTAGGCTGAAGTGTAAAAGCTAGTGTTTTCTCCAAGTTTCAGGACTTGTTGAACGAGCTTTCTTTGTTTGGACACCCTGGTAGAGGAGTGATGGAAACTACTGTAGAACAGCCAGTTTCATCTGGGGCCTAGACATTCTTGTTAAAATTCCCCCTTTCCGCATTTCGAATACCTGCACGCACCCCACCCCCAGCTCACCTTCCCCAAACACCCTCTTCCTTTCACTTCAGTGCCCACAGACTTGCTCGTTATCGGAAGCCAGTTCTCTACAGAATTGCAAACTGCACAACTATGACAATTCAAAGTAGTAACGCGAAAAACTCCTAAGAGTACTTTTTTTTTTCCCAGTGGTGTGGAATCAAACATTTCCTCAAATCTTTAAGAGATAACCCTTCCCCAAACAGGTAATAGTTTATACTCTTTGAGAATATGACTATTTTTCAATTTGCATGTGTGTGTCAGTAGGGCTCCTCCAAGATCCTGTGAAATTATTCAGCTCCAAATGCAGTCCAGTACCCTGCCCTTCCTTCCAAAAGATCATTTTCACATGAAAAGTCTTATGGATACACAAACTTCTGCTCAAGTTTTCATTGCAAGAAAAACGGCAACAGTGTTTAAGGTAAGAAAGTTTCCGCTTTTATTGAAAATTTATATATGACTCAGTATTGTAATAAATAAACATAACCATTTTCACAAAAAAAATGACAGTGCTATGCTAGAGAAGAAAATATTAATTGGGAGATTTACTCATAGTGGCAAGACACACTTTTATCAATACAGAATAAATATTAACAGCATTCTTGAGCCAATGTTGAGACCCATCAAAATATAGGAACTAAGCAAGATGTAATAAATAATTATCCAGAGAAAAAGGTGGCGCATTCTCAGATGATAAAACAGTCTTTGTAAACTGCTGCAGGGTCAGTTAGTCCCATCCTCACAGCTCACCTTCAAGCCACAGGACCTGTCTCAGGCTACCTTAAAGGGCGACCCTCTAAGGAACGCAGAGAAGCCTGTTATCCTTACAGTGAAATGCAAACAACTGCAGAAAACCCACTGGTAAATAGAACACAGTTTAATAAGTAGATTGAATATGATCTAACTATGATTTAGGTAACAGAATGATACATATGGCAGGACTGGAAAAAATCATTCATAACGTTTTCTTATCCCTTTGTTGCCCCCCTCCCACTGTCATTATGCTATCACCACCACCACCACCACCAAGAACAACAACAGAAATTTTGAAATTTTCCTCCCATCTGAGGGAAAATGGAAGAAGTGATTTTTTTTAAAAGTTTCTTGAAAACCTCCAATACCAATCACTCACAAGGTCTCTGTGCAAATCTATTTCACATGATTTCAAAAAATGATCAACTCATTGAAAAACCCTTAAAGCTACTTTGGAGTTCTGTATATTATCTGGAAAAGAGGGAGGAGAGGGGTGGTGGTGGTACAGAAGTACAATTCGGCCGAATAAACGTTAGAAGTTTTAAATCGAAGAGTCTGTTTGTGGTCTAGAGACTCAAGACTAAAATGCTGGGAGAGATTCTGGTCTGATGCTACTGAAGAACACATTTCTCCTCTTTCTTGGCCATCTTGCCTTTGTTTTGCTCCAGAGTTCGCTCCAAATGCTCATCTTCTTCTTCGGCCCTGGATGTCAAACAGGAAACAAAATTATTTTTCTTTCCAGAGGGCAGAGTAAGCTAGCCACACATTTGGGTGCTCAGCGGGAATGCAGAGCACCAGGTCAGCGGGAGGCTGCCCTGGCCCTCTGGAGACCTGAACTCTCCACAAACTTCTTGGCCTTGTGCTCACACCTGTACCCTAACCCCACGGACCCACTCACTGCTTCTCCTGCGCATCCAGGTCCCTGACGAGCGCGTCGCGCTTGTTTACCAGGGCCACCAGCTCATCCAGCAGGAGCTGCTCACGTCGCTTCTGGGCCTCCGTCTTCTGCCAGTCTGCAGAGCACAGGAGGCTAGTTACCCTCGGTAGGGCCTCGGTATGCTTCGCCCCCGCCCCCTCCCCTTCCCGCCTTTTTCAGTCTTCTTACATCTCTCAGCAAACCATGTTACTGGATCCAGTAGTTCGTGTTTTCTGGGGCATTTGGCCGTCATGAAGAAGGCTTTATCCCTACTTTCTAAATATTTCCTGCAGATGGAGATGGCTGCTGCAGGGTTGGAACCTGCTAGAGACCAGGTGTGAGCCGATGGCCAGCGAGAGACACACACCTGAATCCGGCAAAGTGGGGGAGGGGCGCTGGAGGCCCGAAGAGGTTGGCCCAACGGTTGGGAAGGGGGGTGTGGGTAAATGAGGAGGCGGGAAACAGAGATGGCGATAAAATCATTTTGAAAGGACTAGAGAATCTGCCAGAGAACCTACCCTCCTCCCCCACCCCCACTCTCACCCCAAACAGCCCATTCTTCGCTAATTTCCTCTTCGCTCTATTTTAGCAGTTGGATGTATCTCACACTGGGCGCCATATGCTTCACAATAACTTTAAAAGTAGTGAATCGGCTAATTAGCATTTTTCTTTGAAGTAAAAAATAAATTTGCTCTGCAATATTACACTGCAGCTCTCGATCGCATCACAGCCAGTTTTCTTTTGGAGACGTTTGCTGGGTGGTTTCAAATTAAAGCACTTTTTGCAAAGGAAAAAATTACATATTTCTTTTTGAAACCTCATGTTAGAGGTTGGAAAATCCAATGGGCAGTGCTTTTTCCATGAGTGGGGGCTGTTTTATGACGGTTTTAGGCCCCACTAATATATTTCCTTATCTTTGCTGGCCTAATAATTTCCTTAAGATGAGCAGCAGTTTCATTTAATAAAAACAGGACCAAATCGAACATTTAAAACACTTTTGAAACCAAAGCCAACTGCTCTCTGGCCAGACTGTAAGGGCTTGTAGCTGTCAATCAACCCCCAGCCTACCCCGCCTCCCTCATTAGGAAGGTAAACAATGAAAAGAAGAAGTAGATGATGAGGCAGATAGCAGAACAAATGAGGACCTAGAGGGAAACAGGACACCAGCTTAAAAAAAAAAAAGAAAAAGAAAAAGAAAAGAACCCCTGGCCACTGACTCTTGCAGTCCCCTCCCCCCAACAAATGCACTTTCCAAAAAACAGAGGAGTGCAATCCTTTTGGGTTTCTCTCTTCTCTCTCCATTGCCCTGGGCAATCATGTTAAAACTCACATGGCTGGTGCTTATTCAGATAAACCTAACAATGCACACCGCTGGTTACCATGTGAATCTTCACAAACCACACAAGAATGTGCTGGTTCAAATCCCCCCCACCCCCTCTAAAGCAAAATTTATTCAAGACAGCAAACTGCTCAGCATCTTTATGAAAGCAAATGGTGCTAGAGGGAATTCTATCTTATATTTACAAATTAAAAATTAGATCCATTATCGTGCAATAAAGGTTAGAATAGCTGTAAAAAGCTAGAGTAGTTCAATTTTATCACTACTTCCATTATAAACTCAAACATGTAAATACGTATATGAATATGGAACCTGTCATATGTTAATTATGCACATTCAATACAAAACATCACAAAAATAAATGCATTAAATAATGAATCACTATTACAATCTTACTTAAAAGTGAAGTATTCTATAGCATGGAGAAAGATAAAGAAACATTACGGACAAGTTTTCTTGAACATAAAAATTTCAGTAATAAGTGAGAGTGAAGAGAAGCCATATCTATCAGAATTACTCTTTGGATTTAAATGCAACTAAAGATAGGAATGTTAGACATTTTCTAATCTGGTTCTTGTTCTTAAATCATTCTTATTCTACACAGCAGGTAAATTAATACTCTTCAGGTTGGAAAGAACTTCTAGGTCATTTAGTCTAATTTTGGTAACTGACGTTCTAGAAATATTAACTCAGAAAAAAAAAACAAATTTATAGAGAATTTGTAACTATATTATATACTTATTAAATTACCAGTTTTGATGAATAAACTATTCAGTTTCTAATCTTAGTAAGCTACTCTGATTAAAGGCTTAAATTAAGAACTCTTCTAAAGCATTTTGCTAATATCTTTAGAACTAGAAGATAAATATTCTCTATCGTAGACAAAAATATAAGCTAATTAAAAGTTAAACAAAGAAAAAATAAAATTTAACAGGCACACAATTTTAAAAATAAAAAATTTTGGATTTTTAGTCTGACTCTGAACTTGAGTAGTCACTTTTAAGGCTTTAATCAGTAATTTAAAATACCAAGATTTCTTTAACATTAAAATATTAGGACTTTTAATAATATGGATTAAAGAAACATTCTTAACTCCTGAAGTGTTGAATCCTTTTTAAAACCTTAATTTTTTCCCACATCACTAATGATATTTCCCACTGGAATAAAAACATTCTACAATTAAAAAACAGGTAATTTTCATCATTTAGAGTGAAATTTAACAGAATTTAAAATATCCTAGCATAAATTTACAGAAGTTTTCATATTGTATCTATCACTATTACATTAATGTCTGTTATACAATATTGGTCGCCTACAAAGCAAATATCTATGTGCAGTGAATAGTTTTTTACATTTACAAAACTACACTCTCACCTTGTATTTGCTTTCCCATAATGCATCAATATATGCACATATACACTTATATGCGCACATACATATTATATGTAGTTTGAAGCTAAATGAAGAAATTAAGCTATTTTGATCATTTTAAATAAAAAATTAATATTACATTTAAAATTGATAAAGATTTACATTTGTATGATCAAGTCTAAATTTTTAAAATCCCTTTTAAATAGTATCACTTGGACATGTCCTGTTTAAAAAATATGCATGTCAGTTTATAGTTTATCTGTTATGCATTTTAAGAAACGATCATTCACCTGTAACACCAGTTACAGCAACTAGCTGCACTGATTTTGGGCTTGGACAGACTACAGTGTGAATTCTGATTAATTTAAAGATTCCAGTGTACTTTTGCTACAAAAGCCATATCCTCTCACAACAAATAGGATTAAGTTTTGATGCTGCATTTGAGCCAAAGTGTTGAAATAAAGAGATTCTGTTTATGTCCACCTGCAAGGAGCTTCCTTGTTCATTTTTTTTAAAAAAACCTCTTTTTCATATACATTCATATTATCCATTCCCTGATTCACTTTATTTGCTGAAATTGATAATTACCTGGAAAAAGGCAAGAGAAATACCTATAAATACTTAAATAGAAAGGGCCTAAAGTTCTTATAATAAACCTTCAACCTTGCCACTATAAATAAGCCTGGCATTTTGATGAAAATTAACACTAGTTTTGTAAAGAGCACATTGGGGGATTGCAGTCAAGTCTTATCTTTAGTTCCAGTCAACTAGCAATCCTGAAAGAGTTTGCATCATCATCAGAACAGGCCATTTGATAGGATTCTACCGCTGTACCTAATCAATCTATGGAAGACTGTGGCTGTGCTGTGTAACAAAGCTAAAATAGATTTACAAATGGGGTTTTAGGGGATAAGCTCCTCCACAGGATTACATATTGATTTTAAATATAAAAAGCTTATCATATAAACCATAACTACAAAAATAGTGAACCTATGCATAAATCCCTTTAGAAGAGCACCCACTTCAAACTCTAAGCCAAGAATAAATCAAGATGTACAAAATCCTAGAGAAGATCCATTTCTTGTGCAGAAAATGAACATACCACTTTCTAAAAGCCCACCCCAATGTGTGCAGAAATGAATTTATCTTTCCTGAGGGGGCATTAAATAATCTGGGGGGGGGGAACTAGAGGAAAAGTATCTAAATGATGTTTGCCAGCTTGAGAGATCCTACAATTTAGTTCAGTAGAATGAAACTCCTGCTATGAAAACACCTCAGGAAGAAAAAGAAGCACAAAAACCAGGCCAAAATGATTATGGATTCTCCTAAGAATAGATATATTGATTATTATTATAATTATATTGCTCTCAAACCAAGTTCTTAATATTTCTTTCAATATGCTGTCGCTATTAATATTCTATCCCTTTCTCCTGGTGAATGGTTTCTGCAGCAGATTCACTTGTAAAGATTTATTTATTACTAAAACTATCTGATGGCTATTAAGCAGAAGAAAAGGGGAAAGAAAAGAAAAATGAACTTTAAAACAAAGGAAAGCAAAACAAAACTAACTAGTGTTGCCTATTCATATATTTTTCTGTGGTGTTTTAATACTCCAAGAGGCTACTGCACTGCATGTGTGTCCATGTTAAGGCTGGTTCGGAGGTTCCTGTCTTCACAGGGCTGATCTTCACATGATCAGCACCTCTCTGGGACCACTGTCTATGTTCCATGTCCTGCAAGGCTGGTGGGACAGGCCTTTCTCTAAGAAAGTGTCTTTATTTGTATTTCACAGGCTCTTCCTCTCCTAGTTGCTTTTTCCCTTCAACTAGCAATGGAAAATGGCAGAAAATGGGAGGCACAGTCTCAGATGGACAATGTAATTTTTAAAGGACTAAAAATTGTATTAAAAGTATTTTTAAAAGAAAAAACATTTCCCCCTATTTTTCAAAAATATTGCTGTCTACCACTCTTCTTTATGTGTAAGAAGTAACATTGTATGTCTTATATACATGGATAGACTTGCCAATGTAACTGGGATCTTTTACATCTTTTACATCTTCTTAAACTCCTCTTTTTTTTAAGATGAGTATTTGGGAATAATACTGGTTTGGGGCGCAGAACTATTTATTACCTGCCCCTAAAAGTCAACTTACTGTATCAAATTGTATTTTAGGGACAATTTATCTCTTTGTACAGGAAAGACGGGTAAAAAAATTTAAAGACTACTTTATATTGAGCGTAATGTATAATGAATCTATAAAAAAAACTGTATAATGAATTTTACATTATACATACTATATATACATATATTATATATTACATATACATATATCCAATATAAATAGTATTTGCTGCATCTATTTTTCAACTATTTAGCTTTCAAGTCTCTTTTGGAGTAAACTATGACTACAAAAACCATACATACAAAGAAAAATACTGTTTAGCATACTTGTGTTTTTTATTTTAGTAATTTCATACAATTTAAATAATTTTGCCATATTTTATACTCATTATCAATAGTATGATTTATTTGGATAGCCATTTGAAGGAAATTAGCTAACTGAACTCTTTTAAAATAGTGTCTTTAAACAAGGTTTATACAAATGTTGCCAGTGATATTTATCAAATGATATGAGTAATTACAACTCCTATATTTCTATAACATATAAGATAGCATATAGATAAATAGGGCACATATTTTACAACAATATTATATTAAAATATTTTGAGGATATAAGACTTCACTTGGCTTTCCCTTAGAAACTTAAATTTCTAGTTTCTGAACTAATTAGAATTGACTTATTATGGATCAGGTAGCTTATCAGGTGAAGAACAAAATTACCATGGACAGTCAATGGGTTAAGAGGTCAATATAGAATGGGAAAATCAATTTGCATTGATTAGACAAAAGATCCATTTTACAGAGCCCAAAGGATTAGCTTTTCAACAAAATCTTTGAACTATAAGACATTTTCAACTGAGAGATATAAGAGCATTATAAAACACCTAGGAATTAAAAAAAATCATATATAGTGCATGGTATAGTTAAGCTAGCTAATGTTTACTAATATTATGTATCATGCATAGAATTACTACATAATTCATTTAAAAGCTATTAAAATTTTGAAAGTGTTTCATTTATTTCAATACCAATCTTTGCCTGAATATTCACTTAATAGCAATTGGAATATTACAAACTGTAATAGACTGGACAGTGACATATCTCATTGCTGACATCAATCAAATCTTACAGCCAGATTTAGAATCTAATGGTGAAAAATCAAAATGATAAATCTTTTCTAAATCTCTCCAATGGAAACAACTTTAAAGTGCATGTAAGTAAAGTATAATTAAACTACTCAACTCCTTATATTTTATATTTTATGGAAATTTAGGCTTACCAAATCAAAAGTTAGAACAATTTTGTGTTTAACAGCAAACATAATGATTATCAGAATTGGGCTCCTTTGGTTTATTTGGATACTGTTTCTGCCTCCAAGACATTTATTTGCAATTCCTGTATGTTCCCAGCAGACAAGACCTTGTAAAACCAGATGTGTATTACACTCTTTAAATCTCTTTGACAAGTGACACCTCACATACCTCACCCCGCTACAGCATTTCTTACCTTCAATGGCTAGCATTGCCCGCAATTCCCGGTTCAGCAGCTCATACCGTCTTTCTAAATCGTGTTCCTTTTCCCTAGGCAAGTTGCAAAAGTTCATCAATATGCTAATTACTAAATCATTAAACACTTAAAAAAACCTTTAGGTTACATTGATTTTATGACTCATAACTGACTTTTCTCTTTAACTTTAAGCCACTCTAAACAAATGATATACAAACCTAAAACATTCCTCAGCTGAATATTTACAAGTGCTAATATTTTTTTCCTTTAATTCTGAATGGCACAGAGGTGTATTTTAATTTGAGGATAAAGAGCCACCCTATTCTTTAATGATTCTTGTTCTAAGTGTCAGGTATAAGGCTATTTACTAGAATGTTTTTCATAGTTCATTATAAACACTTTTAAAACTCCATGTGAAAAGAATACAACAAACACGAACACATTGCCAGCACTATAGCAACAAAGATTTTCAATTGGTTAAATTTTGTGCTTTATTATAACTCTCTTACCAAGTTCAGACATGGTAAAAATAATAAAATTAGAGTTTTTTCACCAAAATAAAACAAGTAAGTCTGCCCATTCCCACACTAGGTGGCATACTATAAGAGCATTGCTAGCAAGCAGAAAAGAACAAGCATTAAGCCCTATGGTGAACTAAATGCTAAAGACTAATAATGTTTGCATTTGGTCTAGTCTCTACTTTACTTTAATTCTTGTAACCAAAAAGGGTCATTTCTGTTTAAGTAATTAATTACTCAGCCCAAAGCTTGGATTAACATTTGTAGATAATAAATGTATTTTTGTCCTTCTAAAAAGTTATTTAACAAATTTTGTTTTTTTAACATACTTTAATTTTATTTTTCTGAAGCGTTCTCTGCTAAACCTCAATATAAAGTGAACTTCCCTTTTTGCATCAATAATTTACTTCTTAAGCACAAAAACTGTTTATAGTTCTTGATCTTTTGTGTCATAAGTACTTTTTTCAGTGTCTATCACTCCATTTATAATTTTTAACTGTTCAGATGAAAATTTTTATGAAAGAGCAATAATAAAAAGCCTAAGGTTTATCAGTGTTATAGAAAAAACAAGCACAGTCCTGAGTACTTACAGAAGAGAGAGTTGGTTCATTCTCCGTATTAAGGCATTTTTCTTATTAACTAACATAAACCATTCTTGCATCATGGCTTCTTCTTCTTCTGTGTTTCTTCCTATGATTCGGGAAGAAATACTTATAACATCACAAAACAAAGTAATAGTTTAGCATAACTTATTTTAACATAAAAAATGTTTTAGTTACTCCAGTACTATATACCAAACTGCTTATAACAATACTATGTGACTAACTGCTTATAATCACCTAAGATTAAAATCCAAGACTTAAAAAAGAAATCAGTATTTAAGAACTCATAAGCCAATCTTCTAAAGCTGATATTATTCAGCATGCATATCTGAGCCCCCCCAACATACCTATAGATCATATTAACACCAAGTACCATAAACAAAACACTCCACCTTTTAAATCCTCCCCAGAGGCTGTCTTGCTATTATGTTTCAATGAGGAACTTACAGTGCTGACAGACACAGGGTTAGGATTTTTTAAAAAAGATTAAAAAATCATTATGAGAATCAGAAAACTAGCAGAAAGATCAAAGAAGTCCAGAGGTTTTACGAAAACTTCCACTTATAACAACTTACATTTTTGTTGTTACTTTCCTCCTCCAAAGTAAACCAGAGATATACATATGCTTATATACTATTCTGGAACTCATCATTCTTCGTGGGATAAATCACTTACAAATTATTAAATGCACTGGAAATTCTGGACTACAAAAAGTACCTAACTGCTTTCTCAAAAAAAAAAAAACCCCACATTACAGAGGAAATAATGTGCAAAAAAGCATCTGATTAAAGAGACAATCTAACATTTTGAATTGTAAAGTTACTGACTACATACAGGAGAGTTGAAAATTTACTACCCCTCCTCACAGTCATACCATCCATCATCTGTATCACTTAGCACCTCCTCCATAAAGGCTAGTATATTAAGAATTATAATACAGGATAGTATATATGAAGAGGTAGGTCACATTATAGTTAAGAAAAATATTAATTTTCCTCACATTTTTCGTTCCTTTCCCTTCAAATTGTAGCTGGTCAAATTTACAAATCCTTCAGTTTTTTTCTCCCTGAATTTCACCCACAACGGATTTATTGCTTGATAAGCCATTGTTTAATACTGGCAGTCTAACTCCTGTGTAGCATTTATAGGGTCAGCTTAAAGATCTAATAAAAAATTAAATATCCCAAATAAGATTATTATCCCCTAAGTTTTATTATATTTTTAAGTGAGACAGTTCATTTTAAGTTTTAAATATTATTGGTCCATTTTAAAAAGAGGCAAAACTAAGTTAAAAACCCAATCTTCTTTCACCAACCTTACCCTCTTCCAGAAGTAGATACTGCCATGGTTTAGCATACCTCCTTCCAAGCCTCACAGAGCTATGTATATTGAACACATGTATAATTTTCTAAAGACAGATACAAGTTTCTTTTAACATCAATGAGATCATATTATACATTGGCTTATGATTTATTTCTCATGCTGCCCACACGTATCTACTTCATTATTTATAATGATTGCATACAGTACAGGCATACCATCATTAATTAATTCCCACGTTAATACAAATTCAAAATAATTTTAGGGAATTTTAAAAATAGAATATGAAAAAATTATCTGTGTGCAAATGATTAAACATGGATTTCAAAGTATCCTTATAAAACATATTTGTTATTTATTGTTAGGGAGAACAGTGAGGATATGTGCCTTCATTAAGTGTTGTTAAGACTGAACAGTATGAAGCCCACTCAGGATAGATTCTTTTAGAGTCTGAACAAAAAAGTCTTTATTGTTTTACAGTATTTTTAATCTCTCCTTTAGGGTAGCTGGTTTTGTATTCACTTTGGACCATGTGATGTCTTGACACTGGTCATGTGATACAGGCTGCGATAGGCACAAATCCCTGGGTAGCAACAAAAGAAGAAAGAGTAAAAAGAAAAAGCTGAGAAAAAGCTTGCAATTTGGAAAAAGGCCAATTGTATCCTGGTGAAAGCTTTTTTGATCAGTGAAATGACACATGTGTGCAATATTAATAGGTGTAGATTTTATGATATTTTATTTTCTGATTAAAGGCCTAATTCTTGTGTTCATAACATAAGTGGCTTTTAAAAATATAGACATATTAAAACTTTGTTTTGAGTTTAACTTAACCTATAATTGACGCTTTCAGGCAACACTAGAAGCAACCAGCCTACTCTTAAATTAGCATCATTTTCTTCAATGGAACCCTGCTTCCTTTAGTAAAACAATATTGATGTGGTACTATGTTATTTTCAGTTTAACTCATGCCTATGATTTCTAGGTAAGAAGCAAAGATTCCTCCCCTAATTGTTAGGAAACGACTAATAATAAAAGAAACTCATGTTTCAAATGGATATACTCCTAACAATATGTATCTAAAGACACATGACACATTACTACATAGAGTATTTAAATTAAATTTAAAAATAACATAAATCACTATCACTAAATCCTTATCTGAGGTAGTATACAACAATGGAAAACTTACCCTAGTAATAAAAAAATTAAAGTTTCTTCTAACACATCTCTATACTTTTGTTTTTAGAATTTTAGAATTTTTTAAATTTAAAAAGCTTTTAAAAGTCAGTAAGTTGAACCATTACAAATTAATCCTGACTTTAATAACTGGTTAAAGGCCTCTTTAGCTTTATAAGTAACAAAAAATATTAAAGCCTGTGATCACAGTGAGCTTTTCTCATTTCTCCTCTAACCATTTGTTATTTAATCCAATACTAGTAATCCAATTTGTCCATCAGACTTTTAAAGGGCAGAATGCAACTTCCTCAGCTTAGACACTTTTCAAAGTACAATATATTTTTCAAATGAATGCTGGATGTTTCATTTTTCCCAACTGTTCCTAGCTCTAATGCATGAGGAAAAAAAGAACAAGATGAACATTGTTCATACTGATTAAGTAAGAGCTCATTAAAGAGCTGTCAGTGCGGTACTTTGAATATGCATGAAGCATATAATCAGATCTAGTACCGTCACTAGAGGAGAATACGGTAAGTACAAAGGATTGATTTAATTACTTAGAGTGGGCTGTGGTGGTAAAGCAGTCTTGTTAGCGCAAAAAGAAAAAGAGGTTGTATTCTGGCACTGTTATAAAAAAAGGCAGTTTTAGCTTCTGCCACAATACCTAATCTCAGAATAAAGCACTTTACACTGTAGCTTAAAATGAAGACTGTCATTATATAATAAAATGGCCATAAATCATTTAATCTTGTTTAACCTCACCTGGTTAACTACCTCTCTTCCAAAATTATCTTTTAATGTGTAATTATGACCATATTTTTGACCATAGAATCAATACTGATAGTTTTCTAAATTTATTTTTTTTGTTTCAGGACCTGAAAAATGTAAGACATACACTATATGAGGCCACTTTGAAATAAAATATGACTAAATACTACTGTTAAGTATATAGGTCCTAAAATGAGAAAGCATAGCTAGGATCCTACACTGTATTTTAAAACAGCATTGATGTTTATTATAAATATATTACCAACAAAGGTATTAAAAACTACCTGTGTCTTTATGTTAACATTAATTAATACAATCAGATATATATGTATACATGCACACACACATATATATATTTTTAGTTTGCTTCCTTACACTTCTGTTTTTCATTTTGTTTTTTCTGATATCATAATGCCAGTTTTTTTCTTTTAATCAGTTATTATAAATGAAGTGTTGTAAAATTATTAAATACTCAAAGATATTGATAAAGCAAGAAAAATAATTATTCGTAAATATGATCTTAAATAATTTTTCCTCTACAGTTATGAGAAACCCCTTATTAGAAAGCAGTATATGGGGGCCCTGGGGATTTAGCTCAGCGGCACAGCGCCTGCCTGGCAAGCACAAGGTCATGAGTTCGATTCCTGGTTCCGGAAGAAAAACAACAAAAAAAGAAAGCAGTATATGGGGCTGGGGATTTAGCTCAGTGGCACAGCACCTGCCTAGCAAGCACAGGTCATGAGTTTGATTCCTGGTACTGGAAAAAAAAACAAAAAAAAGAAAAAAAGCAGCATATAATGCAGAGCACTAGATGTAATATACTTAATGTTAGTTGACTAAAGCAACCACTTTTATATTCCATCTCCTCCAAGAAAAAGACTTAAAGATATGATTTTGTTCAGAATTTCATTTAATCATCTGAGAATCTGTATCTTTTCAAAATTTCAAAGTTTTCATTTTTTTCAAAATTAGTGTTTTCAAATGATTACAAGTCATGTCAAAAACCTGAAATTATAAATTGTATTTTAAACCTAGAGTCTTACGCATGCTGAGTAAGGACTCTGCCCCTGAGCAATACTCCTAGCCCTTACTCATATTTTAAAATTGTATTCTGCTGAGGATGTAGCTTATGGTAGAAGGCTTGCCTACAATATGCAAGCCCATGGGTTCAATTCCCAGCAATGAACAAAAACAAACTGTCCCCTTAACTTTTCCCAATTAATCTTTCACTATAAATTTTCACTATTAATCTTTCATCTATTTAGAAAGATATATTTCAGACAGTGACTTCTTATTTAAATCCAAAATAAGAAACAATACTTTTAGCCAAATAGCTGAATTCAATGGGAAAGAATAAAAGTGCATAGATGTTAGCTGCTGTTGTATGTGTACACAAAGTAATTTTTCAGTGTGAAGACAGTGAAGAATGATGAAACGTCGGTATATTCCCTAACAGGGAATGGCTAATGATCAGGTATACAGCCCTTGAAGGATACAACACAGCAAAGTGAGACCAAACATAAACAACAAAATGCTGCCATTACAAATTACTCTGATAGTGATCACAGAATGCAATGATGTTTAAAACACATGTTACAGTAGAGGGATGAATGATAGTGTCCAATTAACTGGTACTGAGGAAACACGTGTAATGGGTGAGAAAGATAGCGAGGGTCGTGGAAGCATTAACTCCAGAGCCAATATTATTATAGGACTCTAGCACCCCAGCTTTAGAAAATGTTTAAACTTGGGAAACAGAACTACATTATGAAAATAAATTTTAATATGTAAACAAATGTTTCTGTTCACAGAATATCCTCAGAAGCCAATCACCATAAAAGAAGAATCTCATAATCTTGATGTTTAAGCAGCCATTGTCTTAAAACCATTTGCTCAGTATGATACATTTGTTATAATAGTAAGAATATAAACTTTGGAGAAAATCCCGTCTCCTTTCATTGAAGTAAAATAAAAATTAATATACTGTCTCAGAACAAATATATTTTTTTATTTACCTATTTGGTAAAAAAGAATTGGGGAGGGACTTGAGGTCACAAGTCCCTACAGATAACTTTTGACAGATTCTATGCATATACATCTTATGGAAGGAGGCACAGACAAGTTCATTGAAATTCTTCAGAAACAAATTTATACATTAAACAGAAGCTAAACTGGGTATATGGTGGCACATGCCTGTAATCCCTCCCTTTAGAAGGCTCAGACAGAAGAATCTCAAGTTCAAGTCCCACTTGGACAATTTTTTTTTTTTCTGGTACCAGGGATTGAACTCATGACCTTGAGCTTGCCGGGCAGGCACTGTGCTGCTAAGCTAAATCTCCAGCCCCACCACCTGGACAATGTAATTGTGATCCTATCTCATAAAATGAAAGGGGACAGGGCTGTAGCTCAGTGGTAAAGTCCCTGGACTCAAACCCAGTACTTCCCCTCCATCAAGAAGCTATTTATGCCGGGTGTGGTGGCACACACCTGTAATCTCAGCACTCAAGAGGCTGAGGCAGGAGGATCATTGCGAGTTCAAGACCAGCCTGGGCTACAAAGTGAGCTCAAGGCCAGCCTGAACTGCATAGCAAGACCCTGTCTCAAAAAGACCAAAAAAAAAAAAAAAAAAAAAAAAAAAAAAAAAAAAAAAAAGAAGCAATTTATACAGGTTGGGAATGAATACAAGTCTTTCTGTACAAATTCCTTAATGGGGTCTGAATAGACTCTTTTTTTTTTTTTTAGTGACAAAGGTCAGTGTTAGATTTCTCAAAACGAAATAAACTAAGCACGAAGTTAAGGTAGCAAATAATGAAGGCAGTGAAATATTCATCATGCAAAAAAAAAAACTTTTAACTGATGAAATTCTTTACATTTACTTATATTCATTGTTTTGTTTTCCAGTACATGAAGTCCTAGGTTCAGTTCCTAGTACCCCCCCAAAAAATTATTTTTTGAAAGAATGGAGAAAGAAAAGAATGGAGAAAAGTAATTTCTATTTTAAGATTTCTATTTTAAGATATGTGATTTTTTTGAGGGGAGCTGGGGATTTAGCTCAGCAGCACAGCACCTGCCTGGCAAGTGCAAGGTTGTGAGTTCCATTCCCGGTACTGAAAAAAAAAAAAAAAAAGATATGTGATTTTTAAATACATATGTTTACAGAGCTAGATTACATATAAGATATATTCATAAACTTTTACATAGCCAAGTAGGTAAAAATTTCTGGGGGGAATCTTTTCATTGGGAGACTAGAGGTCCATCTTTTTCCAGGTCATTTGGGTACATATGATAGTAATCTTGGAACCCAACCTGTAATTTGAATATTTTATGGAAAATCACCTGACTCATAAAAATAAGCTTTAGCCGGGCATGGTGGCATGCACCTGTAATCCCAGCACTCGGGAGGCTGAGGCAGGAAGATCGTTGTGAGTTCAAGACCAGCCTGGGCTACAAAGTGAGCTCAAGGCCACCCTGAACTGCATGGTGAGACCCTGTCTCAAAAAAACAAAAAAAAAATAAAAAATTGGCTGTGATGGTGCCTGCCTATAATCCCAACAATCTGGGAGAGACTGAGGCAAGAGGAACACAAGTTTGAGCCTAGCTCAAGATCCTGTCTCAAAAACAAACAAACAAACAAAAAAAAAACAAAGGCTGGGGACTGTAGATCAGTGTGAAGGCCCTGAGTTCAATCCCCAGTACTACAACATCCCATACTCAAGAAATAAAAAAAAAAAAAAAAAAAAAAAAAAAAAAAAAAAAAAAAAAAAAATAAAAAAAAAAAAAAATCGTATTATTAAAAAAAAAACCCAAAATCAGAGGTCTTCAGAGCCTCTGATTTCCAGTAAGAAATGAGTTCAACATCCCAGTGTGATACTTGCACCGTATCTCTTCCATTCTGTACCCGCTTTGATCAATGCCTGGCTTCACCTAACCAGGTACTGGAATATGTTTCCTTCGTTTACTGTGGTATTGAGGGTACACTCAGGGCCTTCACACTGAACAACATAAATTTCCAGCTCTTTTTAATATTTCTTCTTAAAAAACATTTATTGTCTTTTGAGACAGGATCTTGCTAAATAGCCAAGGGTTGGTGAAAACATTTATTAACTGAAAAAATAAAAACAACATGTTTTGAATATGTACATTGTGGTATATATATCTTAACCTAGTTAATTAACATATGGATTACTTCACATACCTTTCTGTGGTGAGATGAGAACACAAAATCTATTTTTAGCAATTTTCAAGAGTACATTTTATTGGACTGGGAATGTGGCTCAGTAGCGGAGCTCTTGCCTTGCATGCACAAGGCCCTGAGTTTGATCCCCAGCACCACACACACACACAGAATATATTTTATTTATTATAATCAATAATAATATAGTAAGTCTCTGGAACTTATTCCTTCTTTCTAACTGAAATTTTGTGTCTTTTGATCAGCATCTCCCTTACTCCTTTTCTCTTTGCCCACACAACCCCTGGTAACCACCATCCTACTCTCTACTTCATGAATTTAATCTTTTTAGAGCATAAACATTAGTGAGATCATTCAGTATTTTTTTTGTGTGCTTGGTTTATTTCACTTAACATACTATCTTCATATGGGGCTGGGGATTTAGCTCAGCGGCACAGCGCCTGCCTGGCAAGCGCAATGGCATGAGTTCAATTCCCGGTACCAGAAAAAAACAAACAAAAAATAATATCTTCATATGTACCTTCTTAAATATCTTTTTTTCTTTTTTTTTGGTTTTTCTCCGGTACCGGGAACCGAACTCACGACCTTGCGCTTGCCAGGCAGGCGCTTTTGCCACTGAGCTAAACCCCCAGCCCCTTAAATATCTTTAACTCATGAAAAATTTAATATATTTCCTTCATCAGGCCACTGACAACCAATAGTAACTTTCTTATAGCATGGAAATGATGGTGGTCATTTAGCTAGCTAGCCTTCCCAAGCTTCAAATCATGGCAGTCTTTTGAACCACTACTCTCAGCCACCCATTCCATGACTCAGAGGTCTTAGCAGTCTTATCAGAACCACCTCCATAGAATCCAGACCAACCCTTAATAAAGCCTTTAAAGTAGCAGTCACAAACAAACAAAACAACTCCCTTAAAACTATCTCTAGAGCGGGCGTGGTGGCACACACCTACAATCCCAGCACTCAGGAGGCTGAGGCAGGAGGATTATTACAAGTTTGAGACCAGCCTGGGCTACAAAGTGTGCTCAAGGCCAGCCTGTACTGCATAATGAGACCCTGTATCAAAAAGACCAAAACAAAACAAAACAAAACAAAACAAAAGCAAAAAACCCCACACTATCTCTGCAGCCCAGGCATGGTAGCAGAAATCTATTAATCTGGCACTCAAGAGGCTAAGGCAGGAGGATCATAAATTCCAAGATACTCTGGGTTACATAAATGGCTAGCCTGGACTACACTGTGAGACCATCTCAAAAATTCAAAAAAAACAACAGCGAAAGTATCTCTTGGAGGGTTGGGTATTTAGCTCAATAACAGAGCGCTTGCTTAGCAGGAACAAAGCCCCAGGTTTGATCCCTAGCACTGGGGTATATGTGTGTGTGTGTGTTGGGGAGCTGTCTCTAGGCCTGGGGTTGTAGCTCAGTGTTACAGTGGTACAGTACTTGCCTAGCATACATAAAGCCCTGTGTTTAATCCCATGTAAAAACAAAACAACAACAAAACTCAAACAAAAACTATTTCTGATAGACAAGGAAACACCCATCCTGTTCATTTCATTCATCCATCACAGGTTCCCAAAGAGATTTGGGTTACTCTTCCCATGTTGGCAGCTGGGGCTTACCAATGATCTCAGAGCAGCATACTTCACAAAGGGAGTCAGGCTTTTTCCTCTGGTGTGGTATCCATATTATACTTGAATCATAAATTGGTTATGATAACTTTCAGAGACACGCAATTCTTGGGATAGATCTATTTCTCGGGGAACTTTGAGTCTATTCAGGGAATGGGAACATCTATTCAATGAAAAGGGTCAAGCAAAAGTACTCCGCCTGGCACTGAATTATCAGTGCACTTGAGATCCAAGTCTGATCTTTAAGAGCAATATGAACTTGGGTAAGTTACTTACTCTCCCCAACCTGAGTTTCCTCATCTGTAAAATGGAGATAACAGTATTACTCTGTAGACTTTTATAAAAATGAAATGAATTAATATATATGTAAAGCACTTAGAATAATCCTTGGCCTAGAGAAACATAAATAACATAATGGTGCTATTTAATGTTCTCTCCTTCCCTCATATACATACGCAAGTTTTTTAAATCCAAGTTTCAGGGTCCTCCCTTGATTCCTGGGATTATTAATGGATAAGATATGGTGATTCCTTCTGGGAACATCTCAGAGTTTTTCTGACTGCCAGTGCAAGCCCCAGAAAGTTAATATGCTGTATAACATGCCCTGAGTCTTAAGATATTAGTTCACTGGTCCCTTCCCTCTCTTCTTCCCTGTCTTCCTCTTCTTCTCCTCCTCCCTTCCTCCTTTCTTCTTTCCTCCTTTCTCCCTTCCCACCCTTTCTCCTTCTCTCCCTCCTTCTTTTCCTTCTTTCATGCTGGAAATTGACTTTAGGGTTTCATGGACTTTAGGCAGCTGGTGAGCATGACATTTCTAATGTGTTTACAAGCCTATTTTCCTGAACCAATCAACCAACATATATCTAACTGCACACCTATAGTCCAGGCACTCAGGAAGCTGAAGCAGGAGGATCGCTGTGAGTTCAAGGCCAGCCTGGGGTACATAGTGAGTTCAAAGCCAGCCTGAACTGAATAGTGAGACTCTGACTCAAAAACAAACAAATACATCCATCACTTCAACCTCTCAATCTCCCCATGCATGAAGTCTATCAACTATTCATTAGTCATTTTTGTTTTCTTAAAGGAGCTACTCAAATGGGAACCCTTTCTGAGAACTTCCCTTTCCCAAGGTTGTTCATATTCTATTACATCTGCTCCAAAGGTCCTCTTGCTAACAGCAGTTTCTTAGGTCAGAAATTCAGAGAAAACCTAATATAAGACTAACAGAATCTCTAGAATTCCTACCAATAGTCATTATCAGATTTCTCAGGATTAATCCTCAGGATATATTAAATTATTCCTTCTAACATGATAAAGAATTTTGAATATCCCTTCCTTAGACTGAAGAACGTTACATCCCAACAGTCCATCTCAGATTCTGGCATGAATCAATCTCCATCATTTAGCTATCAAGGCCTTTTGTTATATGTTCTTTCTCCTTTCCAATGCTGCAGCCCATACCTAAAAAGGGTTAGAGCAATTACAGAAAACAGCCTACCTTCCCACACAAACTTCAGTCAACTCGAGCCTGTTCCTCACCATACATTAATACTTCATTTCCCAAACTCATTGCTACCAAATCAAATGAAGAATTTATCAGGGGCTGGGGATTTAGCTCAGTGGCAAAAGCGCTTGCCTGGCAAGCGCAAGGTCGTGAGTTCAGTTCCTGGTACCGGAGACAAACCAAAAAAAAAAAAAAAAGAATTTATCAAAACAGCCACCTAGTCTACATTGATAATTTTTGGATTATTAAACAAAGTTTTAGGCTACTCGTGTAGCTCAGTGGTATAGCACGTGCTTAACATATTTGATGCCCTAGGTTCAATTCTCAGCACTTGCCCTCTTTAAAAAAACCCTCCAAAAGATGAAAAATACTATTTTAATAAAATTCTATTATTTAAAATCAAACTTTGGTGGCTTTATGGGTATTTGGTGATTCTTTTCCACTGTGGTCCTGGGGATTGAACCCGAGGGCCTCACACTCATCTACGTCTCCAGCTCTTTTCTTATTTTTTATTTTGAGACAGGGTCTCACTAAGTCACTGAATTGCCTGGGCTGGGCTCAAATTTGTGATCCTTCTGCCTCAGCCTCCCAGATTGCTAGAATTATAGGCATATAATTCTAACTTGGCTTTTTCTAGAATGGTATTTTACTTTTGAATTGTGATGTTTAACACAATTTTATTTAATGTTTTACTTTAATTTAAAATGAACACAAAGTGCTTAGGTGCAGCTTAGTGCTAGAGTGCTTGCCTAGCATTCCAGAGGACCTGAGTTCGACCTCTAGCACTGCAAAAATAAAATACAACAGGATAGGATAGAACAGAACTGAACAAAGTAGAATATAATACTTGAATTAGCTGGGCATGGTGGCACATGACCATAGTTCTTGGGACACGGAGGCAGGAGAATCATTTGAGCCCAGGAGTTCAAAGCTAGCCTGTACAACATAGCAAGCCTGTAAAACATAGCAACATTTTGCCTCTTAAATGATAATGCAGTTAGATACAGCAGCACATATCTGCATTCTCAGCACTCAGGATGCTGAGGCAAGAAGAATGGGCTACAAGACAAATTGAAGGCCAGCCTGGATGCCTGGACTACACAGTGATACCTTGTCTCAAAAAAAAAAAAAAAAAAAAAAAAAGTAAATACATAAAACACAACATGAAAATAAACACATGACTTAAAGTGAATAGCATTAAAAGTATTAAGTTTTGGCTCCCTTTAGTTTAGTTGTATTGAAAAATTGAAGTTTTCAATTTCAAAAATTGTATTTTTGAAGTAGAAATATTATAAATTTTAGTGCTTTAAAATAAACTCATTTTTTTTAAATTAAAAAAAGTGTCAGCCTAAATGTCTCCTCTGACTTAAATCTTTAATCTTCCTTACAGATCTAGATCATTCAAAAGCTCGACAGAAGCTGGTTTTGGTGATACATTCCTGTAATCCAAATACTCTGGAGGCTGAGGCAGGAAGATTCCAAGTTTGAGCCCAACCTGGGCAACTTAACAACTTAGCAAGACTCAAAATAAAAAAATAAAAAGGGCTGGAGATGTAGCTCAGTGTGAATGCCCTGGGTTCAATTCCTAGTATTGAGAAAGTAAATAAATAAATAAAGTACTAGACATATGGCCATGACTATGTCTGTCAAATTTCAGCTCTGTGACAAAATGCTGCTGTGGGAAAATGCTGGCACTTCATACAATTCTTAGCTTTGGCCACCAAGTGGTGCTATTAATTCAGAGTGAGCTGAGATTGGGGGTGTAGGTCTTTAGGGTGGGTAAAGAATAGAGAAGCATTTTACAACCAGTCAGCAAATGCAAGGGACGCCCATGTGTGAGACAGCCAATCCTCTGTCTACTGTGAATTCACATGTAACCTCCCAATGTCACTAGCTTAAAAACAAGGGAGAAAAAGTATTCATATATTCTTATTTTGATGGTAAAGCCCACCGTACTTCCTCAGGAAAATAAGATTTCTTTTTTTAAACATGGGGACTTGCCACGTTGCCCAGCTGGCCTCAAACTCCTGGGCTCATGTAATCCTCTTTCCACAGCTTCCTGAGTATCTAGGATTACAGGAATGAGGCACCACACCTAATTTAGAAAATAAGTTTACATATACATATCTGTACTAGATTTTATCCTTTAAGTCTGTGATTAATCTTTCTTTACAAATTTCACCTCAATCCCACTAAAAAAGTCTTTAGTCACAGTAAAACAAAACTGTTCAGCCCATATTAAAAATTAAATAGCAAGCTCTTGTGGTGGCACATGCCTGTAATCCCAGTACTGTATCTGGGAGGCTGAGGCAGGAGGATCTTAAGTTTGAGCCCAGCCTGGATAATTTAATGACTTAATGAGCCCTGTCTCAAAACTAAAAAAATATTAAAGGACTGGGGATATAACTCAGGGAAAAGGTCCTGTGCTCAATGCCCAGTAACACACACACACACACACACACACATACACACACACAAAACTTTTAAAAACATCTAATTAGCCAGGCATGGTGACACACACCTGTAATACCAGCACTTGGGAGGCTGAGACTGTAGAACAGCTTGAATTTGAGGCCAGCTGGGCTACACAGTGAGTTTAAGGCCAGCCTGAACTGCACAGCAAGACCCTGTTCTCAATAAGAACAACAAAAAAATGTAATTTACTCAAAAATTACATGTCAATTCAATAGTTTTTCTTTAACTTATATGGTAAACTTTTATGAGGCATAAGAAAGCTCTTTTCAGTGCTTGAATCCCTTTCACACTGCAGTAAAGGAAGACATGGTGACAGGGAACAAATGACTGTATGTGCAGTTCTCCTACATAAAGCACCTAGAGGCTAACCAAAAATGTTAAAAAGAAATAGTATAGTTGGGCATGATGGTGCATACCTGTAATTTGTAATTTCAGCATTCTAGGAGACTGAGGCAGGAGGATCCTTTTGAGTTCGAGACCAGCCTGGGCTAGAAAGTGGGCTCAAGGCCAGCCTGAACTGCATAGCGAGACCCTGTCTCAAAGACAAAAAAAAAAAGATCTACCTGTGAAAAAACCACCAAAGCAACTTTCCAGTCTTATGCCAGATTCCCAAATCTTTACTGTCATTTCTTAGCTGGGGTGAGAGTGAGGGGTGGACAGCTATTTTTGTATTGACTGCTCACCTTCTGCCTCCCTTTGTGCTGTGTACTCATAACATTTTTTTCAAATGGTGGTACTTGGGATTAAACCCAGGGCTTTGTGCATGCTATACAAGTGCTTTACCACAGAGCTATGTCCATAGTCCTTTTAATTTTTTAATTTTGAGGGAGGATCTCACTGAGTTGCCCACGCTGGCCTCAGACTTTCCAAACTCCTGCCTCAGTCTCCAGAGTAGGTGGAATTACAAGTATGGGCTATCAACATCTTAAAATCTTTTGAAGCAGGCATTATTGGCCTCTTTTTTTTCCTTTTTAAAAAACTAAGGAAATAGAGGCTCAAAAAGGTCAAGTAACTTGTTTAAGGCTACCCAGATTCTAACTTTTATTTTAAAGTTTATGCTATTAAATCCCAATGCTATGCATACCATATTTTATCCCTAAATTTCTCAAATGTGGAATGTGGATCACCTATATTACAGTTGCCCAAAGGATGGGCCCCATTCCAGAGCCAATGAACCAGAATCTTAAAGCAGGGTCTGGAAAGCTGTATTTTGTAACAAAATCATCACGTTTTTTTAAAAATGTAGATAAAAGGAGATAGAAGTTTGAGAACCATCGTCTTGGCCCTTTCACAAAGAAGTCACCGAGATTAATTTTTCTTAAAAAAAAAAAAAAAAAAGAAAGAAAGGGTGATATTCCATGTATAACATGTTATTTTAGCATTGGCATGACATTACTCAAATTTAATTTCACATTCAGAAGAAAAACATGCTGCTGCCAAATCAGTTCAAATGCCTACATTTTATTTCATAGATAGTTACTAAAGAAAAAAATACATTTTCCTGGAATTTCTACTTTTTTAAATGCTAAAAATTTCTTGCAATCTAGAATAAGGACATAACACACTTTAAGCAATACGCATGCTCCAAATTGAAAATTATGGTGGTGGTATAATCCTTTAGGTTCAAAATTATATTTCACATTTCCAATTCAGAGTTTCTAGCAATGAAAAATATTTTCTAAATACACTATTACTAGTACAAATTATGTAAATTTTTCTCTGGATGAGTGAATTAACATGAGTCAGCAAATAAGTAAGTCAACTTACGATTGTCTATAGTAAAAAGCTGAGGCATACAGGAAGTGTCAAAGAGAAAAGAAACAAATATCATAAATTAGAACCTTACTCCTGGTAGGCTGAGTCAGGAGGATGACAAGTTTGGGCCCAGCCTGAGCAACTTAGTGAGACCCTGTCTCAAAATAAGAAATAAAGCCAGGGATACAGCTCAGTGGCACAAGGGCCTGCCTGGCAAGCGCAAGGTCCTGAGTTCAATTCCCGGTACCAGAAAAAAAAAAAAAAAAGAAAAAAAAATCTGAAGAAATAAAAGAGGGGCATGCTGGGGACGTAGTTCACTGGAAAAGCTCTGGGTTTAATCCTCAGTACTTAAGTGGGGAGGTAGAAACAGGAGGCTGAGGCAGGAGGATTATTGCGAGTTTGAGGCCAGCCTGGGCTACAAAGTGAGCTCAAGGCCAGCCTGCATAGTGAGACCCTGTCTCAAAAAGACCAGGGAAAAAAAAAAAAAAAAAGAAAAAGTAAAGAACAAAAGCACATAGGCACCTTAAAATGTAAACTTTACTTTAAAACAACTTTATTCTTTTATTTATAATGTATGTCTAGATTATTTTCAACAATCAAATGCCTATCATATAAGTAATACAGAATAACAAAATGCACAAATGTGAAAAAGAGAACAATATTACTTTATTATAATAACGATTTTATTTAATGCTTGATGGTGACAGGAGTAAAATTCCTGGAAGATTAGTGTTTCTCATTTTGGTATCTTTTATTTCAAAGAAGACTTTCACAAATTGAAGTATTCAAAAGATCACATAAATAATAAAATCAGCTAACATTTATTAAGCTCTATGCCATATGCCAGGCACTGCACAAATGTCTGATATGAAATACAGTCATACCTTGTTGAATGCCTTGAAACTTGCCCCACTTGGTACGCTATACATTTGTGATGCAAATATTTTGTTCCAGGACTCTTCACTTTGTTTGGTACTCGATTTAGAAAAAGAAAGAAAGGGTCGGGATATAGCTCAGAGGAACAAGCCCCTGTCTGGCAAACTCAGGGCCCTGCGTTCAATTTCTGGTATCAAAAAAAAAAAAAAAAAGAAAGGAAAAAGGGGCGGTTTGCTGGGGATGTAGCTCAGTGTGAAGGTCCTGGGTTCAATCCTCAGTACATATACACACACGTAAAATATTTTGTATGTTTATATATTATATGCCATATATATTTGTTGAATGGATGTAAATCACAAGACATAAAGGAATGTAAATGAGCTTCATGATCTTTATGGGATTTAAAGTTAGGTTCTTATCCCCATTTACTATTTTTATTTTTGCTGCTGCTTGGCAGTGGTGAAGATCAAATATAGGACCTCCCGTGTGCTAGCCCTTGATTTTTAGGTTTAAGGCCCAGGGTCCTCACTGTACTGCAGTGGAAACTGAGACTCATAGATGTGAGGCTGTGCTAGTAACTAAGGATGAATACTGCAAACACCTGACAGAATGGGACTCTGGCTACTATTCGCCAGGCCAGGGTCCCAACTCCTCACTGGAATCCAGGCTAAATCAGTGTTTTCTGATGAAGGTATAATTAGGGTTAAGCCTTGAACAAAAGCCTCTCCTGTAATTATCCTAACAGCAACGAAGACAGAGGGGCTTTGGCACTTACCTGACAAGAACACTGGAGAGAAGATAGAGACTCTGCTTGTTGGGCGTGCCTTGGCTCACTGTTCTCCTATCTAGCTATGATTCCGGTAATCAAGGAAGTGGAAAGCTGGCCACATGGTACACACCTGTAGTTCCAGCACTTGGAAGGCTGATGCAGGAGGAACATGAGTTCAAGGCTACCCTGGACTATGTGCAAGAAGGTGTCTCAAAAACAACTACCGGAAAGAAGCGGGGGAAAAAGCCTGTGACAGAATCAAAGCCACGTGTGGTAATATATATCCGCAATCCCAGCTACTTTGGATACTGAAGCAGGAAGATCACAAATTTAAGGCTAGCCCAGGAAATTAAGCAAGACACTGGCTTAAATTAAATAATAAAAAAAGGCTTGTAATGTATTAGTGGTAGATGCTTGTTTAACCTGCTTGAGGACCTAGGTTCAATCCTCTGATGCTTTTTCTTTTTTTCCGTAAACTTTTCTACATATTGAATTATACTGTAACTGATTGCATGAAGTCATATCACTTCTCTTTCTTTTACTTCTCTTTTTTTGAGACAGGGTCTCACTGTAATTCAGGCTGGCCTTGAACTTGTGACAATCCTCCTGCCTCAGCCTCCCAAGTACTGGGATTATAGGAATACACCATCATGCCTGGCAAAGTCATATCACTTCTTGCAATTAGATTTATATTATTTTCCATTCTTGGAGTTAGGTAACATAAAGTAGCCAAAATCTTTACATAGTTAAAAGCACACAGATACACAAAATAGACATATAACACCATATTTACCAAAAGCATATTAGCATTTCACTTCTAAAAAAGGAATGAATTCTATCAGCTCTTAAGAGTCTATCAAAGGATGTAGCTCATTGGCTCGGAAATTGTGTTAAAAATCACTGTGCAGGAAATTTTCAGACATGTTATCTTTTTTAAAACATTGGATTCCTTTTTATGACAGATTCAATGCCTTACAAATTATCAGTAATGACTAAGTAGAACAATAGGCTAATTCTATAAAACTTTAGAACCTCAACCCCCTTACTTGTATTTGTGAAAAAATCATTTGCAGAGACTATATTATAACCTTACCTGATCATCTGGCATTTTATATTGTAGAGATCAAATAGAAACATCTACTCTAATATACTAAAACCTCATTTTCTACTTTATTATGTCATATCATATTAGGAAGAAATTTCATTAAAGACAAATCCACAGTTCTTAATTTCTTTTCAACTATTGTAACTTAAATGCCAAAACATAAATCTCAGCTTGATGTATACTTTTAAGTGACATGGTCTTTTGTTACAATTTCTATGAAAATCAACACATTATGACTAATATAAAGTAGAACTGTTAAAATGGAGACAAATTATTATGTGAATCCTAATTCCCACCATATTTAGAACAGACAAAAATACCACACTAAATGATAGGAAATATAAAATTAGCAGATCATAAAAACTGTTTTGTCAGGTATGGTAGGTAGCACGTGCCTGTAATCCCAGTACTCTGAGAAGCTGAGGCAGGAGGATTGCAAAGTTGAGCCCTGCCTGGGCAACTTGGTGACTTAGTAAGACCCGATCTCAAAGGATGAGAGAGGCTGAGGATATAGTTTAGTGCAAACCTTGGATTCAATCCCCAGTACAACAAAACACAAAAACAAAATCTACTGTGACATTTAGAATATAGTTTCTACTGTTTCTTGACTTTACTAACTATGGTTAACTTCTTCCAAATATTGTAGGATTTTTTCCCTTAATGTTTTAGAAGTGTAACTAAATTATGATACCTTAAGAGGCAATATTTAAGCTGTATTAACAAAGTAAAATGTATAAACTATAATTTTCAGGATAAGAAAAAATTTAGAAAATTGTATATAGAAATATCAAATGTATGTTTTAAACCTGAGAAACACTGGCCAAAATTTTCTTCACGCAAAATCTGAAAAGTATTACCAATTTTTAAATCAAATGTTCTTTTTTTCTTTTCTGGTTATTTATTAATGGTATAGAATCAGTTTAACACTATGGTGAAATATAAAAATATTTCATTTCCCCTTTTCTAGATATGAGTACAGTGAGAGATGAAGTTGACTGCTCTTCTTGTAAGTGTAGTGACTGCTACAGAGATTGTGAAAAATATGTTCCTTACAAAAATATAATTAAAATCTCATAAAAGAATTGTTTATTAAAAAACACTTTATAGTATTTGCTTAGGCAATGTTAAGTTTGTTATCTATATGTAAAACATGAAAGTAATAATCTGCCATTTTAAAAAATCATATTATCTAGTGCTGTATATAGGTCCTGTTTTAATGTTAATGAATTTATGGACACAAATAGCTAACATCAAGGCTACAGTGAAAAGCAGAACACTTCAAGCATTTAATACACCTAAAGGGGCAGATTAGAGATCAATAACAAAATCACCTGGTAAAAAGGAAAAAGGTGTTGCATTAAAAGGCTTTTTGCTTTACATGTGAAACAATACTGAGAAACCTGTATTTTAGCACTTGCACTCAACAGGCACTCCAAACTATGCAATGATGAGAACAGAAAACCATCCTTTCTAATAATCTTGTGACAAAAGCTAAAAGACATCATCCTATTAACTAGTGATCTCAACTGCTAATGCGGAGTACTTCCTGGTGCCTTTTATGTAGAATGCTGCTATTAAAAAACCACTAAACATTCACTGTGAACAACACAGAATCATTCATCTTTTATCAGCATCTCTTGTTAGAAGAGTATGAGTGGGGCTGAAGGTGTCATTGATATTATGGAGTGGAAATTAATCAGAAATTTTTCTCATATTTTCCTCATCTCACTAATTTACTTTTGTTCAAATTTCCTCCTGCTAAAAAGTTCATACCCAACCCCCTGTTGTACTCTTTTAAGTTGAGAATATTCAACGAGTGCGTCCACTGAAAAGCACCAGGTCCTAACACAAAAAGCATTCGAAATTCTCATTTAGTTGTCTTTATTTTGCTAGCACCATGTGGTCCTTGAAGATGTAGAAAACACGGGAAGCCAGTAAAGATCAGAGCAAGCTCATTAGCATTCTGACAAAATTGGAGTGGTGGAGATGTATAGTTTGCCTAGTTTGTCGTTTTGAAAGCTACCGGTGTTAAGCTTTCTATTTCATTGTGCCTTTGTCTTTGCGGGGGAGTGTTCAAAGCAGTAGGGTTATTTGTTAGCCCTAGGTTTGCACAATGCATTGTGGGAACCTTTCCTGCACATTCTGCCCTATATAGTATCATTGCAATTTGAGTCAGAAGTTTTTTTTCATTATTTATAAGAAAGGACATGTGTGTGAATCTTAGTATACACCCTTACTGCATTAATCACAGGCTTTGCCTTTCCCTTCTGCCTGGATTATAAAAGTCCAAAGAGTCAAAACTCAAATTCAATTTTCAATCATTTGCAAATGCTGCCATTCATTTCAGAGTATAACATTAAAATATAAATTTATTTTCTGCTCTTAATCATAAACAACTAACAAGTATCACATAGGGCTGATTCAGTTAGTACTATTTTTCTAATTGGTGTTGAGGAAAACAGTGGTTCGTGTTTTAGAATTATGTAAAGAATACCTCTTAGAATACTTAAATAAGTTATTACCCTACTCATATGAGATTTTCTTCATCATCTTCTTTTCTTTTCATTTTTTTTTAAACCTAAGACTTACTTTGAGGAGTTAAACGGGCTACATTAATGCTACTATTCAACATGAATGTTTCCAAGTTGCAATGAAATGGATAAAGGTCTTTGGGGATGAATTTATCTGCTAAATCCTTGTGGTTGCCCTCCTATCTTGGATGATGACCCAAAAGAATGTCAACAGCTCATTTTCCCAGAGAGCTGGAAGGAATCCCTATGCAAGCCATAATCTGCACATTCTCAAAGAACCATTTTAAACATTGTATTTCACAAGCTGTTTTAAGTGATTTTTTCCTCTCATCTCTAGTATCCTAACAGTACTTTGGACATCAGTGCCTTTGAAGTGAGGGCTAAATAAAGTTTTACCACGGACTTCTACATATAGCACATAAATTTTTAGATTTAGTTTCAATGTACATTTTAGAAACATAGTCATCTTGTTATAATAATATGCTTACGGCATAAGTGAAATAATGCCTAAATTAAAGATTAGTATTTTTCATCACCAGGAAAAAGTGCCTTTTTTTTTTTTGTTTAGAATCAAATCCAATTTATGAGAATTATTTATAGTCTTTCAAAATTTATAATTATTAAGAGCCCAGAGGAGGCTAAAGAGCAGTGGTGAGTAAAATATAATATGTAAATAATCTGATAAAAGTAGTTTAACAGGGCTGGGGATGTAGCTCAGTGGCTTGCCTAGCAAGCATGAGGTCCTGGGTTTAATCCCCAGCACCACAAACACACACAAAGTAGTTTAACAGTAAGAGAATAGATGATTTTTATATGATGCCTTTGACATAACAGAATTTGGTTATATCACGTTCTACTTCCTTTTTACAGTAAAAAACAGAGTAAACAGTAAGTCGTCATGGGGAGTACCTTTTCTCTATCTACTATAATGAATATATGGTATTATATACTATAATGAATAGGCTATACTAAAAGTTTTCATTCTACTATAATGAATAGGCTATACTAAAAGTTTTTTATATATATACATAATATACATAATTTTAAAATATCTCTATTTTAAGCTCTAAGTTTCACCTCTGACAACTTAAACTAGGTTTTCTTCTATAATTTAAAAATTCATTCTTAAAACAACAGAAACAGACCTGCCCTGTATCATTTTGTGGCTGTGAGGTAGTTATTTCTATACTGTTAAGACTTGAAACCTGACTAACCTAAAGCTTAATATTAGCTGTATCTCAACACTGAACTGTTCTACTACTGCTAGCTTTAAATTTATACAAAATGGATGTTACTAAAGTCATAATGAAGAATTAGTGTTATACTCTGAAATATGACTATAGTTACAAAATTATTTATCTCCTTCACTCCATCTTTCCACCAAAGTTTCTTGAATAAAGTCATTTAGACTAGCTATTCAAATCGGAGAATATTTAGTAGTATCTAAATCCAGCTTCAAAACAATTATTTTAACAGTTATTTAGCTGTATAAAAAGTAGGGTATGTCCCTCTTGAAATCTGTTTAAAAATACACTTTGTACTTTGAATTTAGGCTTATTAGAAATCACTTTGGTTTGAAATACCAAGACTGCTGACCTACCACTCTACTAACCATGAAAAGACTAAAAAAAGCAGGACTTTTTAAAGCTGAAAATTAACATTTTTCTAATCTTTAAATATTTTTAAAGCCCAAATATAAAGTGGGTTAAAACATCATAAGTAAATAAATGCAGCATATCACTAGACAAACTGAACACACTAACACTGCTTTTTTATACTACATCTATCTTGAAGCTTCTTCACAAGTGTTCACATTACACTGGTGTCTAAGTTCCTATGACTTAAAGGCCAGATGTTTTTCACAAATGACCAACAATCGTAGTTAGAATAAATTAATGATTGAGTTTTTTAAAGCTTTGATGGAATTAAGCATACTTCTTTTCTCAGTGTACCCATATGAATGTTTGCCTGTTAAACTTTTTCTTCTTCTTTTTTTTTTTTTTTTTTTGACAAGTGAGGCCACCCGGCAGAAAACAACTGATGCAAAACCCAGGAGTAATCCGTCTGTTTAGTTCAACACTATGGTTAGCCTTAACACTGCCTCTATTATCCAATGGATTTAGAGAAACTTTATTTAGTTGCTTCAGTTTTCAATTCTGTTGCCCTCTCTAAGGAGGCTTAGAGTTATTCCTATGTAAATATATTTGCATACCGGTACAATGAAAAGTTCTACAATTTTGATTACCCTAGCAAGTGAAATAAGGATTGTGTATATATATGTACTTTAAAAAATTAGTGAACAGAATCAAGATATAAATTGCTAATCCTACTAAGGATATTTTAAAGCATATAGCAATGAACCCACAATGTTCATGGTACAAGACTAATGTAATTCTTTGCAAAAATATTTTAACAACATACAAACAACTACAAAGCAATGAAACCACTGGAACCTAAGAAATTTACTCTATTATCACAAAGTCAGTATTAAATTGTTATAGTAAAACTACTTACTCTTTCCAAAAGAAATTCTTTAAAATATATTTTTATCATAAATATAATTCACATTCTTTAACATTTAGGGTCTAAAGTAAAAAAGAGATAAGGCAGAATTTAAGATTTTTACATATTTAGGAGATCCAAATTAGAGATTTATGTAGTTGTGAATAAAACACTACAGCAAATAACCTAATGTAATCTCCCTCTTTTTTTTCCTTCTGTGCCAAGGGTTCATACATGCTAGGTAAGCATTCTACCACTGAGTCACAGCGCTAGCCCCAGAAATGACTTTTAAAACAGAAATCTGGATTCTTCTCTTTCTTGAAATATTTAGGTACCGATTTTTTTCTTCTTTTGGTACTGGGGATTGAACCCAGGGCCTCTGAGCTAAGCTACATCCTTAGCACCACCCCCCTTTTTTGTACATTGAGACAGGGTCTCACTAAGTCACTAAAATTTGCAGTCCAGGTTTAAACTTATTCTGCCTCAGCCTCCTAAGAGTGCTGGGATATGCCATATGCCTAAGAGTACAGGCATAGGCCATCATGCTTGGCTATGTATTGAATTTTAAATGATGAACTGTATAGTGGCATGGCTTAGGAAAAGGAAAACACGCTGGAATGGGAGTCAGAAAATACCTGCTCTTGCTCTGATTTCAGTATTTTCATCAATATGGAACATTTGTTGTTTTTTGTTTGTTTTTTCTTTGGTACCAGGAATCGAACTCAGGACTTTGTGCTTGCCAGGCAGGCACTTATGCCACTGAACTTATATCCCCAGTCCCATTATTTTCATCAATAAAAGAAAAAGTTTACATAAATATTCTCCATTTTACAAATATTTATGTCATAGTAATATAGACAAAATAAAGAGTTATATTAGAACATTACAAAGCTGTGTTCAAATGTTGATTCTTAGCCTTTCTTACTCCACAACTGCTTTAAAAAGTGATTAATACAAATTGCACTATTGTATATATAAGGCCAACGTTCAGTAACAGAACTTTATAACGAAGTTTCCATTTATAATAAATAAATTATATAAGACTTAATAAAGAAATTTTTACAGCAATTTTTTTGTTTTTTGGGCTTTTTTTGGTACCGGGAATCGAACTCAGGACCTTGTGCTTGCCAGGCAGGCACTTATGCCACTGAGCTATATCCCCGGCCCAATAAAGAAATTTTTTAAATTCCTTGGAAAACTCTTTCTTAGCAGTTGTCTCTTGTTAATGCAATGAGCATTCATGTAAGCAAAATACATTACCCAGAATGTTATTTATATCCTGACTTAGAGGATGGAATTAGCAATGTTACCTATTGCCTACTCTGTCCTTTTTAACTACTTAACCTGTTTACCCTAGAAACACTGACTCTAGTTTGTAGACATACTCAGCTAAGAAAAGTTCCACACAGACTCACAGTTCAGATGTTTACATAGGACACTTTAACTTTATCAAGGAAGTGAAACAAAAATGATGATGACATTCTACTACGCAGCACAGGAGGTTTCCAACTGAAAATGCACCTGGGTTTTACAATCTG
Organism: Chinchilla lanigera; assembly: GCF_000276665.1. Lineage (NCBI taxonomy): Eukaryota > Metazoa > Chordata > Mammalia > Rodentia > Chinchillidae > Chinchilla > Chinchilla lanigera. The sequence goes on from NW_004955424.1 coordinate 21,184,326, forward strand.
TAATATTTTCTTGAGAATAAAATATAAACGTGCATTTTAGGGTTCTAGCAAGACACATAAATTTCTTTCATAAAACTGATTTTCCCATTGGACTAAGCACATCAATACAAAACAAATGAACTACCAAAGTGCCCTAATTAACAATTTTGCAAGTGAATACAGACATTAGTGCAACACTGCTGCCATTAAAGTCTATTCCACAGCATATCTGTTTCTGTTAACATTTCAATAGACCAATTAAATGACCTTTCCCCCTTCAAACTCAATTAAGCTATTTGAACTTCAAATGCCACCTTACCATGTATTTATACAAAATATACAGAGAGGAAATTAATTTTTTAGTTTTAATGGGCTTACCCACTCAAAACCATTTTAAAATTAGCTGTCACAGAATTTCATGTAATGTGAATACAGGACACATTTGAATACGCAGCTCGAGAAATTAATCTTTCCAGTCTAACCTGATGTTATTTATTATATATTATACTTATTTGGGGTTTATTATTTTAACAATTTTGCAATTCATATAACAGTTTTAAAAATTTACATCCACAAATAACAGTTACTGTCTGGGCAAACTAAACACTAAAAAATAGAATGAGCCAACTAGAGGAAACAAACAAAAACTCCACGTACAGGAGAAAGCTTTCCCTCTGATAAATTTTGAAAAATGAAAGTAGTGACTTATATAACACTAAATGTTCCAATTTTTGAAGACCCAAGATTTCATAATTGTGAGAAGAACATATTAAACTTTCAAGATTTCTTGATATGAGAAAGCATAAACACACAAGAACAGTAAAGAAATCTAGAGAAAGAAGAAATAAAAAAAAAAAGAAAACACTGACCCTGAAATCTAACAGTTCTACTTCCACTTTCTGAAATTATTTCCAAACATTTACTGGCACCATGGGAGAATACAACAAAAGCATGATTTCTGGGAAAAAAGCCTTCACCCCTTTAGAATGTTAATCTGCCATATCACTTGCTATTCCACCCCAGCATGTACTTTTTGCTCCTATACATAATTAAAAGAACACATTTATTAAGTAGTCTGATCACTGGATATTTTAACTTGTAATTCATGCTAACTAGATAGTCAAAGTAAAATTTATTTAAATTTTCATTTCTTTGTAAAACTCTGTAGATGCTGTGTATCTCAGGATTAAGAACAACATATAAAGGATCCCCTCGTCTAATCTGCCTAAAAATCCCTTTTCATCCAATTGTTGAAGAATGCTTGAAAGGCTCACACCAAGCCTAAGACCACTGCACATATGGGGGAGGGGAACCTCTGCGGTTAGCTAATTAAACTGTTTGTCTTCTGAAACATTTAACTGGCTTTAGAGATTATTCTAATTAAGAACATCAGATATATATTTTTAATGTAGCTATTAAAATTAATCATAATCCAGAAATCTCATACACTGAACTGAATAGAGATGTGCTAAACTTCTTTATTTGAGGAGGAATAATTTTTAAAAATATCACCAGTCTGCTTTGAAATTAATTACATATAGAGAAAAGATATGCTTTCTATTTATTGGGTAAATTACTATATTTGGTATTCTCAGGCACAATGCAATACAGAAGAGGAGGGGAGGAGGACTGGCTGGAGAGTCATACTGTACACGGTATTGTAGAATTATAACGAGGAAATAATAAGCTATATTAAAGAGGAAATTATATAAATAGGCATGTCCAAAACTATACTATGTCTTTATGTAAATACATTTTAGAACTCTCAAAGTATGGGTAAATATTTTATACACACACACACACACACAGATAGGTGGGTAAACTACCTATCTATGCCACAAAAAGAAGTTGGTATGCAAACAGAAATAATGACTGAAGCAAAAAAGCCAATAAGCAACCTGCTACTTTATAAAAGTACTTTTCCTTCTAAATAATTAAAGCAAAAATAAAAGAAACAAATGAATTATGATTGCAATACACACAACAGGCAGTCTCTATTAGAATCAGAAGGGTATTATACTCTAAACACTTTTTCTTCCCTTACTGCTGAAAGATTATACTGGTTATCCCATTAAAGTTGGTAAAATGCCATTCTTGTGTCTTAAAGCTCTAGTATTGGAGGTCAAGAAGTGTATGCTGCTTCTTACAAGGCTAGTGTGGATGTAATCTTCCCAAAGTTACAATAATTAATGTTAAGCTTCTTTAGCAATACGTTTCTGAAAGAACTTGACTGATAATATACTTAGAGCCTGGCTAGCTGTTTGTGTTTCTGAGCAAGAAGTGCATTCTATGCTACTCACGTACGCCAGCTTAAATCTTTAGTTAAACTAGGATGATACTGATGAGTAGCTTGACTTATAAACAGATATAATATTTAAATATTTAGAAATTATGTAGGAGACATATATAGAGATATAACTTGAAAACTTTATTAATTCTAACTTAAGATATGTACTGAATTCCAAGTTTATATATTTGTATATGTAATTAAATTTATCAAGGAAAATGGCATATATTCTACTATAACTTTGGGCATTTCTACTGTCTGTCTATCTATCTATCTATCTATCTATCTATCTATCTATCTATCTATCCATCCATCTGGTAGTGAACTGAACCCAGGGTCTCCCACTGAGCTATACCTCCAGTCTCTTTAAAAATTTTAAGGTAAGGTACTGCTAAATTGCCCCACCCAGTAACAAATTTGCAATCCTCTTGCTTCAGCCTCTTAAGTAATTGGGATTAAAAATGTGTATTAATATGCTTGGCTTCAAAACTATCTTTTAACATTATAATTAACAGTTATCTTTTCTATAATCCCAGCACTCAGGAGGCTGAGGCAGGAGGACTGTTGTGAGTTCTAGACCAGCCTGGGCTACAAAGTGAGCTTGGGGCCGGGGATATAGCTCAGTGGCATAAGCATCTGCCTGACAAGTGCAAGGTCCTGAATTTGATCCCCGGTTCCAAAAATAAATAAATAAATAAATAAA
>NW_004955424.1:21187394-21224894 GCF_000276665.1 Chinchilla lanigera
AATAGAAAATACAAAGTGAGCTCAAGGCCAGCCTAAACTGCATAGCAAGACCCTGTCTCAAAAAGACAAAAAAAAAAAAAATTTACCTCAATGTATACAATATAGTAACATGTTTATTTTTTTCAAATACAACGTTAGACTTAAGCAATATTTTTATTGCTTAAATATTTATAGCAATTTATATAAACCCTAGAGAAAGTTTGTATTTTTGTTGCGTTTTTTTCTAATAGGATACTCTGGTTTCTCTTCAGATCATATAAATCTTTTGCCTTTTACTAATAGATGAGTTAGAAAAGTATGGCTAAAATAGGAGTCAAAAAATAGGCAAGCAAGAACAGAAAAATAACTTACGAAACTACCTATATAATTAAGAATAAATGCCATCAACTGGATTCTATTTTTGAATCTGATAAACTTACAGAAGAAGTGGCACAATTTTTATTTTATGTTTAATTTATTCCTTTTCTCAAAATATTTGTTCTAAGATTTTAAGGAATGGCATAGAGTGGAATGGAATGATGAGATTTTAAAAAATCAACTTACTTCAAAAGGACAAATGTTTTACTCTGACATTTATGTGCAAAGCACTGTTGAGTCCTTGAAGGAGCCAAAAGATGAATTAAAGATACCACGCTGGCCTGGCTAGTCTAAGTGAAACATTTTATGAGCAGACATGCACGTGTTAAAACGAAGATTTTTTAAAGTGTTATAAGGAAGGAGAAAATAATTCTGGCTAGTAGTATGATCTAGGAAAGCTTCCTGGAAGCAGTTTTAAATAATGTCAGAACAAGCCAAATTAATTCTCTTATACCCCTATTTAGCTTTTACTCTCAATTATATAAAATAAACGTGAGAGCTCGAGGTGTAACTCAGTAGCAAAGAGCTTGTCTGGTATGTATCAGGCCCTGGGAGAAAGCATGAGAAATTTTTAAATAATTATATTAGTACCTCCCCTTATGCATGGGAGATAAATTCCAAGGCCTCTGCTGATTGCCTGGAACTGCCAATGGAAAAGCAAATGCCATATATAATACTGTGTCTTTTCCCTATACCTATGATTTAGTTTAACTTATAAATTAAGGTCAATAAGAGATTAACAACCATAACTAATAATGAAATAATTATAACAATATATTACATATGATTCAAATACATGAATGTGGTATGTCTTTTTCTCAGAGCAGCTTATTTACCCTTGTAATGATGTGACATAATGCCTATATGATGAGATAGGTACTATGATGTAGTGTTAGGTTACTACTGACCTTCTGATGATATGCAGTTATGTATTTCAGACTATGGCTGACTGCAGGTAACTGAAGCTGTGGGTAAGGGAGCTATCACTAAAAGCTAATCACTGTCCCTATATGTGAGTGGTTCTGCTTCTGCTAAGATGTAAATGAGAGCAAGAGATGAGGGTAATGTGAAGTAAAGGACTACTCTTTTTTTCCTCAATGCTGAGCTAAAATCAAACCCAGAGATTTAGCCAGGCTTGGCAAAGGTAAACATGTGGATAAGAGGGGCTATTGTATACTGTGCATGTCATAAATTATTTTAGGCATGTTAGAATGATCTTACACATTTCCTAAAGCAGGAACCATTAATATTTTGCTACATGGTATAAAGAAATCAATACATAGTTGATTGCTTCAAAAATATTGAATAAGCCCCTAATGTGGCTGGTTATATTTGTGAGTGGTCTTGTTAGTATCAATTCTACACAACTTTTAATGAAGTCAAACAGCAAGGGACTGAAATGATGAACTCTTATTGTAGAGCAGCTCTATAATCACAAAGAAAATACTCCCCAAACGGCTTTATTAATTGAGTTTAAAAACAAGCCTCAAGGACTATTACAGGTGATATGCATACATTCTTACTCTTTAGGATGATAAGAAACATGTCATTTATAATTCAAAAATTGTGAAAAAAATAATTTTTTCAAAAGGGATAAGTGAAACCCAATGCATTTGTTGTTCTAACACTGAGAGAACTATAAAACAGCTTCCCAGGAAGTAAAGTAACACTTCAGCAAGCCAACCAGTGCTGTTGTTATCCAGAAAGTCAGCTGCATTCTGTTGCAGTAAGTACAATGTATTTGGAGATCTGGCTTCTTGGTAATATAGCCATCAGGCATCTTTTCTCTACAAATGCAGACTTCGTTGAGGATCATGAAGAATGGCTACATTTATAGCATGGGCAAAATCAATTTAGGTTTTCTTCAAAGTAGAACTCTCCCTGTTTAATAATTAGTACTACTCATTGCATTCCAGGAGAACACGACATGATGAATTTGGATTACCAAAAGATTAAATAGATAACTCCCCATCTGGAAGGAGTTTTACACAAGGAACAATGGAAGAATAATAGAGGAGGTATTTAAGTATATTCAAAATTGGATCATTTTCTATGCCAACTCATTACTAGTGCAGATATGGTTTTAAAGTAGTGTTCTCAATAGAGAAATCTGTGGACCACCTGGTTCAGAGTCAGAGAATATTGTAAAAATGCAGATTCACAGATTTCATTTTCCATGTATTAGGAAAGGGGAAGGAGGAAGAGCAGGATGAGAATCTGCACCTCAGCTGCTAATTCTGATGTATACTGAAGTTTGAGAATAATTTTTTATTGTTAATATAATTTCAGAAATAATACCAAGGAAGTACTTACTAATTCTAGTACCATAAAAATGCAATAAATGTCAAGAAAATGAAAGATATAAGGAAGTAAATAATTTCAACCTAGTCCTAAAAAGACAAATTTTACTAATATTTTGTTTTTTTTTTTTTTTTTGGGTTTTTCTCCGGTACTGGGAACCGAACTCACGACCTTGCGCATGTCAGGCAGGCGCTTTTGCCGCTGAGCTAAATCCCCAGCCCCTTTACTAATATTTTGAAATAAATTTCATTAGGTTAGAAATACCCAAACTATTAAAAAACATTTATTTTTTTCTTTTACTGAAGCAATACTACCTTCACTGAGAATGTTAACAGAGTATTCCCTTTTTTCTTGTTAATAAATAAAAATATGTTCATGTATTGATTGGTAAATGTTTAGTTGAACTTGTGCTATTACCATTCACTCTCACTTGGTTTTAGGAGATCATTTGTGGGGGAGAAGAAGATCACAGAGAAGACTTCCCTATATACAGTACCTTGATGTGATGATATGTGACATGCCCTTTAGGATATGGCTCAAAGGGATTGTACTTGCATGTTTTATCACAGAAATCAAACTAATAAAATTTCCATGAGTTATTTTGCTTGAACAGAACTTGTTATGGAAGAAAAACCACGTATCCACAATTTAATAACTGTATGGTACATTAGTCTTTAAATTCTATAGTCAAGTGGGGAAGAATATGAGAAGAGAAGAAAAGAAGTTGCTTATAGATCTAAAAGTGGAGTAATTAGCCAAAACCAAAGGCTATCCAAATATTTTATAGCTACAGCTTCCATATATATACTTTTATGAATTAAAGTGAATAAGCAAAATAATACTTTACAGAAATGTTACACAAAATCAGTTAAAAATAACAGGCACATCTTTTGTCACCTATTCCCTAAATAACTTTTGAAAGATCAAAATGCCTAGAAGCATCAGGACAATATTATCTCACTTTTCAAGAACAGATTTTAGAATACTTCTTTCTCCTAAATATTGGAGATGCAAATTCTAAAATGTAAAATGAATGCTTGTGAAGGACACTGAGCTCCCTCTGGTGAAGGCATAACAAGTTTATTAAGTAAGCACCACCTCTGGAATTATAATCCCCTCTGGCTTCTTCCACTGAGTTTACTGGTTCAATTTTCATAACCATGAGCATCATTAGGGCAATGCAGTAATTAAGAGTTGTTAGAAAGTGAATTCTCAAACTGCAGATTAGAAAATTAAACTATTTCCTGATTACATATTAATGGAGCACAACAATAGCAGTTGCCATAAGCTTGGAAGGCAACCAAGGGATAAATCTGTGTACTTAATTACCATAAACAATGGCTGCATAGAAATGAAGTTTTATGCACATTCCCTTCTGTAATATGTCTGATATCAGTACACACTTGACAATTCTTGTTCAATTATCTCTATTATTTAATGCGCTGTGAACGGCTCTGTGTAAATAAAATTAACCACCCCAATTACTTTGAATTCATCTAGGGACAACGTAATAAAAAATGTGAAGAATTCTGCATGCCTATTAATCTAAAACATTACAGAAGCTTCCTCATATTCTCTTGTCTGTATTTATTTTGTCTATATTTATTTTACTGCTCTGCTAATTCAATTACATTTACCACTGTTGGTCAATGGAGTTTTTGTTACGTAATTAATCCTTATATAGTGCCATAAACATGGTCATTATCTGATAATATCTACATGGTCTCAAATGCTAAGTAGTGACTTTAATAACTACATGAATTTAATCAAACTTATAAGCCTATGTCTAAATTGTTAAAAACATTTTTAAAAACCATATAAAACAAATATGTAATTATAATAAAGTTCAGAATTCCTCTTGGAGTATAAGAAACGAGGAAATACAAATGAAAGAAACCAGGAGAGAGACACACATAGCATAAAATGCTTGATCCTTAAAAAGATTTTAAAGGATTGGCTGTATTTTCAATTTTGTACTTCCTCAGTATCTATGAGTCATAGCATCAAAAGTCTGCCTGCTTTATACCGTATACAATACACTAGCTTAGCAGTAGCAGTACACTGTTACAATAACAAGACAGCAATCATTTATTTTTTTTTTTTTTTTTTTTTTTTTTTGGTTTTTCTCCGGTACCAGGAACCGAACTCACGACCTTGCGCTTGCCAGGCAGGCGCTTTGCCGCTGAGCTAAATCCCCAGCCCCGACAGCAATCATTTAATGTTGGTGTTTATGAAGAGAAAATAAATCAATGAGAGTGAAATTATATTACTTTGTACTTTTATCACAGAAAGACTGTTTAAAAAAACACCTTCTACACTTGCCTTTCTGTTACTTATTCACAGAGAAAATCTTCTATGATCACATATAGTATCTCAAGCATGTAAGTATCTAAAATTTTAATAATTTTAAGTATTTTGACTCTAAGCAAGAAACATGACATTGAGCGAACCAGTATTCACGTTTCTAAAGCACTAATTTTCTATAAGCTCTTCTGATGTACTGTGAAACTAACTATACTTTTTTTAATAGCTGAGTTACATTATTGAAACAGATCAAGATCACATTTTTAAGAGTAAAACTAAGGGGCCTTAACATAGGAAATGTACACACATATCCAGCGTTATAACTGTAAGCTACTAACATAAACAAAATTTCTTTAATTTAGAAGTTTGGTCATTTAAATTTTAATTGGTTTTGCTTTTAACAGAACCTCAGAAAACTATTTTTTAGCATTTGTAAGTAATTGATACTGAAAAATGGCTTCCTAAAAGTTATTACATTTAAGTTTCATAATGTTCTAAAATAAGCAAAAAGGTATATGATTCTTTTTAAAAGGTCTCTATTTTTATCCCTTTGCCTATTCCAAAGGAGGATGTTTCACAGCCTGATTTTCATGATAATGACATTGTGCTGACCAGGGTAAATGAATAATAAGCTTGTTGAATCACTAATGAGTCAAATAGGTATGTTAAGTTCCCATCTTTTTACATAAACTAAACGAATATGGATCTGTGGTTTCTTCTTTTGTGATTCTGGGGATTGAACCAAGGTACCCCGGGTATATGCTAGGCAAGTGTTCTACCCTGAGTTAATCCTCACCTTTGATCTGTTTCTTCTGAGTTACTAATTATAAATAACAAAATGAGAGGGTCCAGATAATTATTAAGAAAGCTCTCAGAAAATCAGAAGTTTACCTCTAAGAGAATAAGAGATGAAGCAGAGAACAGATTAGGCAGCATCTGAGGGTTGTGCTCCAGAGCTGAGATAGGGTTTGGACTCATGCTCTACCACTTGTAAACTGCATGGAATGGGAGCTTACTTCTCTGAGCCTTGGTTTCCTTATGTGAAAACTGTGATTCTTAATAGTACTGATTAGTAACAAAATCTATTTCATAAGGTTACTGTGAGAAACAATAATGTGTGTAAAGCATCTTCCAGAGCTAGACACATAATTATTAGCATACAATAAAAATTGACCATTGATGTCATGTTTAGGTGAAGATAATAGATAATTCTGGAGATTCAAAAGTGAAAGTTCCCATAACAAATCATGTGTATTTTACTTTTGTGTATTATATATAGCCATTTTTTTTTTCCTTTTCCTTCTTGGTGTTTTGAGACAGGGTCTCACTGTAGCCCAGGCTCATTTAGAACTCACTGTGTAGCCCAGGCTGGCCTCAAATTCACAGTGATCCTCTGCCTCAGCATCGTAGGTGCTGGGATTATACTAGTATGCCACCACACTCAGCTCTAATTTTCCTCTTTAAAGCAGCTTTAATATTACATGTGATTCCTTATTAAGGTAAGGAATCTTTCTGAAGAATGTATAGAAAAGCTATCCCCTCCCTTTTTTTTTTGCAGTTATTGGGCACTGAACCCAGAATGTTCACACTGAGTGACATTCCCAAGCCATTTAAATTTTTTATTTTGAGACACAGTCTTGCTAAGCTGCTAAATTGCCCAGGCTAGGGTTAAACTTTACATCCTCTTGACTCAACCTCTGTGTAGCTGGAATGACACATGTGTGCCACTCTGCCTAGCTATTTATTTCAATTCATTTTTTCCTAAGTGTGTTTAACATTCTAAATGGCAACTGGGTTTTTGGAGTAAATACTCTTTAAAAAAGCTATGGAATCAGTATTTTTGGCTCAAGGACTCAAGAAAGTTATCAGGATCTTTTTACTCAGTGACCAAAGGCTATAAAGTTGGAAGAAGTAATTTTATTGTAATGCACACACATTTAATTTTTATGCTTTCCAATCACTGGGATATAATATCCAATATCCTTAATTTAAAGGCTCACAGTTTCAGCAGATTCAGCCCATGGTAGGCTGGCTCCCAAGGAGAAACATGAGAGTGAAAGGACATAGTAAAGCAAAGATATCTCATTTGTGGTGGTTGAGAAGCAGAGCAAAGTGGGGGGTGGGGCAGAGAGGAAGGGATGAGGGACCAGATACAGACACCAAAGTCAAGGCTCCATGACCCACCCAGACACACCCAGAATTGTGCTTCCTCATAGTAATCTCCTAGTCAGCTCCCAAAGCCAATCAACTTGACCATAACCAGCACAAAATGTAAACCAAATGCTGTCACTTAAAAACACAATAAAAAAACTACAATTCTATAATAAGAAAGTGAAAACAGATTGAGAATAGAAAAGAAACACTATTCATCATAGTAACACAATTCATAGCACTATAGTAAAAGGGCCCATTAACGTTTCCATTATAAAATACAGCTGCATTTTTTGCAGAGTTACAACATTGCTGGCACATACATCACCACTATACATACAGGGTCAGCATGGAATATATATAGTAATATAGTATATATTTCTTTCTTTTTTTTTGTCTTTTTTGAGACAAGGTCTCACTATGTAGTTCAGGATAGCCTTGAGCTCACTTTGTCGCCCAGTCTGGTCTGGAACTCACAACGATCCTCCTGCCTCAGTCTCCCAAGGGCTGGGATTACAGGTGTGCGCCACTACGCCTGGCTATAGTATATATTTCTAACTAACAAGTTTTGTTATTCACAAAAAAGTAATCATAATAACCTTTAGGTGCTACAAATTCAAAATTTCTTTCTCAACAATTACATCTGCATGTACATGTAATTAAGAGCAGATAGAAAACAAAGAATTTGCATGAAAGTTTTATAGGCCTCAAGGTGGAATGGCAGAAAATAATACATTTTGAAGCACATTTTAAAAGAAAAATAAACCAGGAGTGGTGGCATACACCTGTAATCTCAGCATTCTGGGAGGCTGAGGCAGGAGGACAGCAAATTCAAGCTCAGCCTGAACAATTTAATGAGACGCTGTCTCAAAATTTAAAAAATAAATAAAAATGGGTGGGGGATGTAGCTCAGTGTGAAGGCCTTGGGTTTAATCTGCAGTAAAACACACACACACACACACACACACACACACACACACACACAGTATTCAAACAATCACAATTTAGGATTAAGCCAGCAACTACAGATGACCAGACATACATATCCTCACTTTCCTCAGTCTCCATCACTGATGCCCTTTCCCAGCCATTGCCATTCTCATCCCTGGCATCTTTTCATTTTGTTGCATGACCAACCGAGGCTCTCTCTTACATTTCTTTCTATTTTCTTGCTAAAGCTTCCTGGCAAAATGCAGGAGAAATGCCTAGCACTCTGGACCATCATCCAGGCTCTTGTACTCTGCCTTTACCTCCTCTCACTGGGCAAGAGCATCAGTGTAAAACAGGTGACCCTTAAAATGCAGAGTTGCTCAAGCTCAGGGAACCTAAGACTCAGGTCTAGGATAACTATTCATAATATGTCATTACATTTTGGACTAATAATTTTTTAAATTGGTTTTTCAAAAATTGAGACAAAGTCTCATTAAATTGCCTATGCTGGTCTTGAACTTGCAATCCTTCTGCCTCAGCCTCTGGAGTAGCCAGGAATATGGACAAGTGCCACAGTGCCTATCTTGAATTAATAGGTTATTGTGAATTATTTCACATGTGAACATTTATAACAGCTTTACTTTTGGAAAATGTTTTCTGAATTCTAAATAAACCTCACAATTCATTTAAAATTAACTACAGAATTACTGTATTATTCTGAAATTCCAATCCCAGGTATATACTAAGAACTAGCCGGGCATGGTGGCACATGTCTGTAATCCCAGCACTAGGAAGTCTGAGGTAGAAAGATGACAAATTCAAAGCGAACCTGCACTACTTAGTGAGATCCTACTAAAAAACAAACAAACAAAAGCCCCTAAAATCAGAGTTTCAAACAGGTACTTATACACAGGCGCTCAAAGTAGCTAAAAGGAAGAAACAACCTAACTGTCCACAGTGATGGGTAAATAAATATAGTCCATATTACGCATGCCCATATCTTATAATCTGAGTTACTACCTTGAAGATAACAATACACAATGCATTAGCCATTGCTAATCTCCTATTATCTTGTTTTGACAGTCTATATTTTTTCTCTTTAAAAGAAAAAAATTAAAAATATTATATATATATCTCTATATATCTTTTTTTTTTTTTTTTATGAGCCACTGTCTCACTACGTAGTTCATGCTGGCCCTGAATGCACTATGTAGCCTACGCTAGCCTTAAAGGCATAGCAATCCTCCTATCTCAGCCTCTTGAGTGCTGGGGTTACAGGCGTGAGCCACCACGCCCAGCCTAGTATGGATAAACATTGAAGACATTATGTTAAATGAAAGAAGCTAAACACAAAAGGACAAATGGTGTTCAGTTTCATTTATATGAAATATCTAGAATAAAGCAAACCCAGAGAAACAGAAAATATAGTAGATTTCTCAGAGGATTATGGAAGGAAGGGATGGAGAGTTATTACTTAGGAAGTATACAATTTTGGTTTGTGGAAATTAGAACTTCTGAAAATATATATTGGTGGGGATTATATAATACTGTGGATGTATTAAATGCTATAGAATTGTATACTTTCAAATAATTAATTTTATATTAAATTAATTTTAAATCAGTAAAAAACTGAATAGTCAATATTTACAAGTACACAAAAACTTAAAAATGGGGCTAAAGTGTATTTTTTCAGTGAAGAAGATATGGTGGGAAAAGATACCTGAGTTAAGAGCTAGAAAGCCCGAAAAACCACGTTTGAGTCCTACTCTGCCTTTACTAATGGTATCATCTTTTTTTTAGTGCACATTAACTATACAGAATGGGTTTTATGGTAGATTTTCAGAATACTTGTAACATCCCTTCACCATGATTTCTCCCTTTTCTTTCATTCCCTTTCTCTTTAAGTATCCCTCCTATGTACCTCTAAATAAGATCATCTTAAATGAGTTGTTTTCCCTGGCTGAGCCTCGGTTTATCATGTGAAGAATAAACTGTGCTTCATTCTAAGGTTAGGAATCAGAAAGTACACTGAAATCTTTAATTTGTAACATACCAGAAAAAAAGGTATAATACCTTAAATGAAAACTTGGAATATACTGGAACCCAAAACTAAAAAGGATGATATAAACATATGGCTTTGGTCTTCTAACATTTTATCCCTTTATCAGTTTTTGTCCCCCTGCTCCCCTCCCATGGTACTACGGACTTGATCAAAAGCCTTTACACTAAATTCCATTCCCCAGCCCTTCTCATTCCGGAACAGGGTCTTCCTAAGTCACTAAGTTGGCCAGGCTGGGCTCAAACTTGCTAGTCTCTTACCAGAGTGCTGGGATTACAGGTATGGGACACCACACTGGGTTTAGGGAAATCTTAAAACATAATTTGTATGGAAGGGAGTGTAATACAGTCCCAAGTGATTCTTTATCAAGTTGGGGTATCTAGTTAGTTTTAGTTTGACTCTGCAGTAGCAGGTGCAGTTAGGATCACAATTTTTCCTGTGAAACAAGGAATACCAAGATTCCCAAAGGAATTCTAGAATGTCTAATTTATGACTGTCTTTTGTATTATAAATCACCTAGAGTTGGAATGGGCTATTTCAAAGCTTCACTAATGATAATGTGTGTTGGAAAGGAGAATTTGAAATTCTTTTTGTTAGAACCCTCAATAATCAGGTTCTACATGAAAAAGGAAACAGAATTTCTAGCTTTTTTTGCTAGTGGAATAAGGCTCTTTGTACATTAATATCTAATTCATGCAACACAATTAGCAAAGCTGTTTTACTCCATTTATTAAAAAAAAACACCAAATTTGCCTCCTTAAAATATTTAAGGATAAAAATACATATAATAAAATATATTTAAGGAAATAACTTAAAACTATATGGTAGAAATTACACTATCTAGTATTTATATTTTCTTATACTGCGATCATAGCCAATATTTTTTAAATCCCTTGGAAACCAAAGGGAAAAATATAAATGTAAAGCAATTGCCTGGACGAGACTGAACGTGCATGTAACTTGTTAGGGTTATGATCGACATGTCTCTATATAATCTGGCACAGTGTGAAGGGTCGTGTATAACAGGATCTGGTGGTGACCTGAATTCAAGTCTGAGCTCTGCCATTTGATGATCTGTGTGAGCCTGAGCATTTGCTATACCTCTGTAACCTCACCTGAACAATGAGAGAATTAGGTAATAATTTTTTCAAAGAAGTTTTTTTGCTTTTAAATTTCAAGCAGTAGAAACTTTTCTTGAAACAAGCTCTTCCCAGAAGCCCACCATTTCAAATAAACTCAAAGCTATACTCTTTGAAGTAAGGTAAGGAACCCAGATGTTTGTCTGCTTTCTGCCCCCTTATTTTGAGTTTCTAAAGTGCCACTGAAGAAGTTTTGGGGCTCCACAGGACATAGTTTGAAACCCAGTGGGCCATTAAAAACCTCACATCTCTTTCTGTTCTAGTATGTCGGAATTTCACTAATATGTGCATACAAATATTTCAGACATATCTTTATTTCTGAAGTTGTTCTTTTATTATAAATACATTTTTGGAAAATGAGGAAAATGTTAGGAAAGACTTCCTATCATAAGTCATGCTACTCTAGTTTAACACTGCCATAAAATTAAAATTAAAGCAATTAATTAGATCAAAGGAATGTATTTTTCAGTCTTATTTTTGACATATATCCTTCTTAATATATGTGAATGTTTTGAATCTATTTCTCATTTTTATCCTTCCACAGGAACAGCAGGATTTCAAAGAAATATACATATACAGATACATACATACAGGTCTTTTCCAATAGCTAACTGGGTTCCTAGATCCAATAAATCACCATTTGCAATCAGCATTAAATGCCGATCTATCCTCTGGTTAGGATCTAACTTGCTGCTCTAATCCATCTTTATAAACGTTGCTATATGCCTTAATCCTTTCACATGCAACTGTGATACAAAGTATTACAGACTTTTAAAAACCTGTTCTCTTGAAAAAAATTGTGGAGCATCAGTAACCAGATAGTATTCTCAAATTTCAGTGATCTAGTCCATGGAGCCCGTCCCCTACGCACAGTGCTCTGTTTCATGCAGTACATGGCTTTAGCTGGCCAAATCTTTTTTTTCCCCCCAATGAATCAGTAGAACAGTAAAGATCTTACTTTTTTTTTTTAGAGCAGTGGCATATCAATGAGGCACAGATGTGTATTCCAACTCTGCATGGATGAGCACACTGTTCAATAGTGCTGGCTCACACGCTATCAGGGCAAGTTATCACTTCCCATGAAGGCACTCTTATCACCAGGGCCCAGAGAGGTGGCTGCAAATCGCAGCCTTTTTATTTTCAAGGCAGTTTTGCTGAACATTCAGGCTTCAAAGATTCACACTTCCAAAACTCTATAAGAGTTTGTGAACGCTCAATTTGCCAAAACTGTTTACAGTGTAATTGGGCACCATACCTGTGTCCATGAGATAGCGAAGGCGCTTCTCCACCAGCGCGGCACGGGTGTCAATTTGCTTTTGCTCATTCTCTAGTGCTGCCAATTCTCCTACAACATACTGACTGGTGTCTTTGAACCCTTTCTGTTAACGAGAACAAACAGGAAGGAAA
This sequence comes from Chinchilla lanigera, assembly GCF_000276665.1. Taxonomy (NCBI): domain Eukaryota; kingdom Metazoa; phylum Chordata; class Mammalia; order Rodentia; family Chinchillidae; genus Chinchilla; species Chinchilla lanigera. Next base: position 21,200,043 of record NW_004955424.1, read on the forward strand.
AAAAAACTCACTTGTAAGTTGCATTTTTTCCTTTTTACAAACACTTAGTAAAGCACTTACCTAGAGAACCAAATGTACCCTGCGTATCAAGTCCTTCCTTGTGATTTAGAAATTTTTCATAAATATGACGTACACCAAATGTTTGAAAATAGAAAATATTTTAGCTGTTCAATATTTCATTTATAGTTTCATATTCATTTGCCAAATTTAACAAGTTAACACTAAGTTAAAAAATTCTCCTTAGAGTTAAGTCGAAGTTACTTAGGCATGAATAAAAACAGAAGAGAATTTTCCCCCTTGGTGACTATTGAAATAGACCTTTAATTCAAAAGTGTACTGTACAAAAATAGAGTATTACTATGGAATTGATCCTTAAGCTATGCATCATGAGAAAATCAGATTTATTCTAGAATAATACAAAATTAGAAAGACATCTTTTTCTTTCTCTGCTTAAGAGTATTTAAAAATACTTTTAAAAATATTTTAAAAGTATTTTAAGAGTACTTTAAAATACTCTTAAAAAAACAGTAAGTTTGCAGTATCTCTAGTTTACCTTCCAGCCAGCTCCTATACTTAAATATTTCATTCTGTTTGCATATTACTAATTATTATAGTTGTACATTCTAACCTGATAGGTGGCTTTGCTACACAGGATCTAATGCAAGTAGTATACTAATTGGCTAATTTTACATTTAGCAAATTTTGTTTTTTAGCAAATTTTTATTTCAATTGAAAAATATACTTTTTATAATTATCCATGTTTAAAAAGTTATGCTAAAAAAGTTATAAGTTTTATGTGAAAAAGCAGCTTTACTATAAAGTGTCACATATCCTTAATTTTTTTTGCATTTTCTCCCCCTTTTTGCAGTGCTGGGGATTGAACCCACGGCCTCAGGCTTGCCAACCAAGTACTCTATCACAGAGCTGTACCCCCAACCCTTTTGTTTGCATATTAGAAATTTTAATCATTATAGGCAGGGTTGTTATTTATGGATTAAGTACAGCCCCTTTTGGAATACCTGCTTATCTTTTGACACTCACAGAGCAAAGAGGGCTAAGTAGCTGAGAAATACTGAAGAACTGCTTAAGTGATTACTTTCTCACCACCAATACTACCAACACTTAGGGCATTATTTATTCGGAGAAATAAATGTGTACAATTTTCAGTCAAATGCTTTCCCTACCTAGAAGCATATCAATCTCTAACGAACTATGAGGAATTATCATTTTGTATTCCTTAAATAAGAAACAATAAAAAATTATGTTAATTATGAGTGTATTTTGGAATTCTCATGATCAGTAAACATGTGTAACTCTACCTATAGCTTAAATACCTTCTGAACTAGTAAATAATTTGGACTCACTTGTGAACTCCATTTTTAACAACTAACTGTTACGCTGATTATGACAAATTCAAAGGTGAAATATTTTCAGGAATAAAACTGATAATTTCTCAGGATATTTTAATTTAAAAAGTCACTGTATTTTTAAAGGTCATATAAAATGGATGTTTCCATTTCAATACAAAATAAAACTAAGTAATTATACGCACTAATGGTAACTTTAAAATTAGGAATAAACTGGTAAATGCTTTCTGAACCTATCTACCAGATAGCACAGCATTTTTAAAAGGACTTTTTCTCTCTTTCAGTCCCACCCAAAGTGATAAAACAAATATGGTAGTTTGCAAAGACAATAAATAACAAAGATGTAAGAAAGCAGAAACTTCATCGCTTTGACTGATTAGCGCAGTTAAAAATAGTATCAAATTTCACAATCAGATTTCTCTAGTGTGAATATATAATATCTTCAAGTATTCCACAACATATAAGTTATGGGACATACTTCATCAGAATATGCCAGTGATGTCCTTGGTACTTATACCTTTCCAGGTCTTCTAAAAGTGAGTAACTTAAAATGAGAAGCTTTAAGAGTTCTAAAATGCAGTTGGTAACTCAGACTGCCTCATAAGGATTTTAAAACCCAACAAAGACAATCTCAACCATAAAAATAATGAAAATATTTAGACAAACTATAGATAATAAAAAAGTAGCACCATTAAAAAGAACTATGTTTCCAGAGAAAAATTCAAGTTAAGACTTGTTCTTCTTGCTTCTGTCCCGCAGCTGTCCATCAAAAGCAGCTTTCTCCCTGCGGTCTATCAAATATTTCCCTCACAAATCAATTTTACACATGATCAGCCCATACCCCTACTGAGCTGAACCTCCCCGTTAATTAAGTGAAGAAATTACCATATATATTATATTAATGCAAACATCATTCAGCTAGTAATTCACGGCTGATCTGGATAATGGAAAGGTTGAACACCCATTAACCCAAGCCAACAAAATGGGTTGGCTGAGAAATTCTAGCAGGTCTCATGTGACTTTTCCCTCTAACTGCAGCTCTGCGGTATCTGCTATTGTAATAATTAAAATCCTCCCGGTAGATCAATACTGGAATCTCTTTATGGGAAGTGCCCTGATGGAAATGTCTCAAGGAAGCTGGGGCTGTGGAACTCTGAAAAATTCATTTTTTTTATCTGACAATTATCACCACACTGCAGACTAATTCAACAGTGCACCCCTCTCACTCTGCTTTGAATGCACTGGAGATTGACATCTTAAAAAACCTAACATCTCATTTTAACAAATAAAGGCACTATTTCCACATACAGTTTGGAATTATCAGCAATCATGAAACCACACAAAAAATTAATATACATTAAGCACTTCATCTTCTGATGGCTTCCTCTGAGTTTCAGTTATCGCTGCCTTCTCCTCATTTCCTTTCTTTGTATCTTCTTGTATTGATCTCTGCCTTTTCATCTCTTAAAAAAGGGGAGAGACATGTAAAGTTATTACAAAGCTTGATATTTATGTACTGAAATATGGATTTACACTATCAGCTTTTAAATACACACACATACATACATATATACATACACATATGTATCTTCAGATATTGTTAAATCATCAAATGGGAGAACATCTGTAAAAAGTGTTCCTACCTGGTCTATTCTCAACATATTGACTGAAAGACTGAAGCTGAGTTTTTCTGACTGTAGAATCCTTGCTGAACACAACAGGATTTCTAAAACCTTCTGTTGCTTTTTGTAATCGTTCAGTCCGGAGATCTTCTGTGCCATTCTAAAAGTAAAACAAAACATGGTACAGAAGTCTTAATCTTATAAACATAAAATTACCCATTAGGAAGGCAACTTTTGCTAATTTAAGGTAATGCTGACTTAGAAATTTTAGAAACTCTTACAAAGAAAAAGGATTTTAAAGTACTTAAATACTGTAGGTTTCTATTGCCTGTAATAAAAAAACTTTGGGCTATACAGTTTAAACCCTTGATAACATTGATACATTAGATACTATGACCCCTCATGTCTTTTGTAGGTGATAGGTATCATTTAAGTCATATTCTCTTCTATTCCCCCTACTATTTGCCCCATCAATTTGAATAGCCCCACAAAATTGTATGACAAGAAGAAATAGTTTCTAATTTTATGCCCATTGAGATAAACCACTAATGCTGGATGAAGGCTAAAAGGTAGGATTATAATACTACCCCACTGAACTGCATTTCATCAGCTATAACTTTCCAAAGCCAGATTTGTAAGTAAGCCCTTTACAGTGAAGGAAACTACAATTATCTTTTCCAGAGCTTTCTATGTTAATACTGGTAACAAATTCAAATGGTTCTATCAACAAGAAATATCCCAGAAGACTGAACCACTGCAGTGTGTGGAAGCTGCAGATACCGAGGTGCTGTGTACCAAACAAATATTTCATTTTATACCTAATCTTTTATTATTTTTATTAAGTGTTTTGAAAGTAAATAGGGAAAGGCTAAGATGCATGACTAATAGCTAAGCCTGCTGAATGCTGAAACTGGTTATCAAAAGCTACCAAGACTTTGCCCTTCCTCTGCATTGAGACAATCAGTAATGAGGGAGCCCTCCAATGGCCTATTCTCTAGCCTCAAGGAGGCCTGGGATACAGAATCCTCAAGGGAAGGTAACAGTTTATCCTTTTCCACAAACACAGAATGCCTCATTTATAAATGTGTAAACTGCATTTTATTAAAAAAATAAAAACCCAAATCAATGCTGAAAGCAAGAGAACAGATGGACTCTACATATTCTTTATAAATACTGTTTTCAAATTTTCACTGAAGAGATTCATGCAAAGGCAATCTGTTTAAAGCATACCTTTTGCTGGAATAACTTTAAAAATGACTATATAGTGTATTTTGGAAAGCAAAACCAATTTCATCTATGAAGATAATAAACCATAAGAATGAAAACATCTCTATTTTACTTTTTTAAAAGTCATCTAGTATATTTATCATTAACATCATCCTTTTAATGTCGTAGCTAGGTAGTTCAGACAGAAATAATTTTGGCTTTTTTTAAGGAAAAGTGGGAATTCTACTGTTATTATAATAACTATCCAATAGAGTAAAAACTCAGGTCTTTACAAAAATAAACAAACACGCTAAATTTTTTTAGGCTTGGCAACATGCTAAAATATCAGTATGATTAACCAGCAAATCCCACCTTAAGAAACCTTTTTATGACTGGGGACTTCTGCCACTTTACAAATGTATTCCCCTAAACCCACTAATTCAGTTAGCCTTTTCAATCCATTGTATTATTCTTAGGCCAGCTTCATTCTGCATTAAACCCACTGCAGAAAGCTAAATTGAACGCAAAAAATCAGACCCGATCCAGGCTTCCTTTTGTTCAAAGATAGAGACCAAAAGTCCTCTGTTGCTGCCACACACTTTCATCACCAATTTACAGAAACCGACTATATAAGGGAAAAGCAATGAAAGTCATTGTTTTGGGACTTCAAAGCATCTCTGTGGCAGGGAAAGGAAATCCTTTCAGTCAGCAGGGCAATCCCCATAGTCCGCAGGTGGGTGAAAAGTTATACAGGACTGAAAGCGCCCTGAAGCTAAAGAAATACTAATGATACACTGTGAGGAAAAGAGGGGAACATGTGGGTGGGGAAAATACAGCCCAAGAACAACAATAATAGTCTTATAATGTGGCATTCTGGCTAAAATGTTTTATTAGGTAAGATTCATAATGGCACAAAACATGTTAATATCTTAAATGCTTATATTCAGTCATATCATTACCTTCAGGTGTGATGGATTCTTATAAATAATACAAATTTTAGATCATGTAAACAGAAGGTTGAGGGTTATAGAAAACCATGCTAGACATCTCTTGGCAATACTGCTAGAAAAATATGCATATAGAACTGAATAGTAGTTTCTATATACCCTCTACTTGAAACAGCTATTGAAAATAGTTCTCTGAAAAACAGTACATAAGTACATATTATCATATTGATATGTAATGTATTAGTGGCCAGTTAACACAAAGTTTTATACCTTACTCTTGTTGTGAATAAGTTAACAAATTTATTTTAGGATATAAAGTGCCAGTAGAAACCAGAAAATACAGATACTGAGCCAAATGTTAAATAAGTAAGATTTACCTTCACGTCTTGCTCTGAGCTCTCAGCAACAGCTTTCTGAGCAACACCAGAGAGTGCCACCTGTGGCTGAGCTTCTAGGAATTTCTTCAGCTTCAAGTCCATCAATTTACTGTTTTGTTCTGTTAAATATGAGCATACCATGAATAATGAGTAACATGTATTTAGATGTACAGCCTACTGATTTAGGTAACATCATAAAAAATTACTATATTTTAAATGAAAGAAGAAAAGGACATAAAAGCCACAACAGGTCAGACCAAACACTTAGGAAGCTCTCTCTATATATATATATCAACATTTGTAAGGATGCCTAAGTTATACTACAGTTAGTAGTAACTAAGTTATGCTATAGTTAATAGGTAGCTATGCTTACCTGAAAAATTAAGATGTATACGATGCACATATTTATGTAAGTTACTACATATGTTATATATAACAACAAAGTAAATTTGAGATACATTTTATTTAAAGTTATAGTACTGTTTCAAATCTTAGTATATAACGCCATATTCTAAAAGTTCTTAATACAATCTTGGCCATGTACACACTATTAGAATCGATGTATAAATATATATTTTTACATATTCATCGAAATAGGGTATAGGTTTACAAATACCTTCTAGTTAGATGGCAGAAATACAATGAAGACTAACACGTTTTTGGAATATATTAAATACAGATTAAAAATTTAAATAAAATATGAGTATAATTTTAAAAACAATTACAAATAATTTTAGCAACTAATCTTTAAAAATAAAATAGTTCAGAAATAAGCAGAAACAGCAATTTTTAATAAAATGGTTGTAAAAGACATGCCAACCATTTGGTGAATGATATTTTTCATAAAGATTAATAACTTTTCTAATTATAGTACTCTTAATAAATGCTATTATCATTACTTTCATGCAAATTGGCCACTTTATATTGCCAGACTTCTTTTTTAAACAATATCTGATGAACTATGGTCAAATCAAGATAAAGATGAAACAATTTATTATTAAAACATTATGACTTTTTTATACATATTACAAAAGAACTTTGGGGAAAATAAAGCAAGGATAAAAACCATTATATATTCTACATGCATCCAGACTCCAGTTTGCATCCCCATTTCTCACTGCCATGAACTGGACCAAGGTCTGAACTGGGAAGGCTATCTATGCACATGCCAATGCTTATTGGCATGCTTGGGGGCTATAAATAATATATTAGTTAACTCTGAACAGGAAGACTGAGATATGTTTTCACTTTTAGCATAAAGTAGGAAGAGATTTTGTTTTTAAAGTATGAGGGCCAAGCCTGATAGGATTAAAATTAACTCATTTTTTAAAAGTATTTCACAAAGCTGCAATAGCTGAGACTAGAAAATTTCTCTCACCTTACCTAAGAAACAATTTTTCCTATCTTCCTAATCTACTACAAAGAACACATGTATTACTTATTATCACTAATTTTATACTTTCATAAGTTGAATACTAAGATTTCAATTATGTACTTATGGATATTCTTAGCTATGAAGGGATAATACTGCTTTCGAATCAAGCCTTTGGTCATAGCTCTGGGAGAGTAGGTAAATGACAACAAAAATCTCCTCCTCATATAGAAAAAAAACAAACCTACCCAAGTTCTACAGTATCTATGAAAGATGTAAAAGCCAATTCTAATTTTGAGTGAGACATTTAAAAAATTTCCCCAGATATCACAATTCCTTTGGATATGCATAATTAAGAACACACTAGCTTCCGTCTAGCAATAGTATATTTTAATAGTAGGCTATGAAGGCACTCCTCATGGCTAGGAAGATCCTGGTCAATTGCTTCTAAGAGCATGACAGGAGGAGTGATAGCATGATTTCAAACAGGAGAAAAAATGAAGCAGGTTAGCATTGTAGGGGCATGCCAAAGATGGAAAAAAGAATACCTGCTGTTACTCTTTGCAGCATTTTACAGGAAAATATAATTATTAGGGACTGGCCTCCTCCTTAGCTTTAAGTCTAAGGAAACCACTAAAGAGTTTTCATTGTTGAAAGTATTAATTCAATATGGAACCCCTTAGGTATATAAAATATAAATGCAATGCACATGGGACACTCACCTATTAAAAACCACCAGTAAGTATCTTTATTTATTATTATTTTGGGGGGCACATTGAGTCAGGGTCTCCCTATGTAGTTCAGGTTGGTCTTGAACTCACTATATAGTTCAGGCTTGGCTTGAATGCATGGCAATTCTGCCTCAGCTTTCCTACTACTGGGATTACAGGTGGGTGCCACTATACCCAGCTAGCTTTGTATTTTAAACAAGAATTTACAAACGTCAATTCTCAATGTGATTCACTGATTTACTGATCTAAGATAAATTTCACTGTAGTCTACATGAGTATTTTTTAAACTGTGGTTTCACTCTTGCCTAGGCTGGTCTGGAACTTATAATCCTCCCATTTCAGCCTCCAGAGTAGCTGAGATTATAAGCATGTCCCAGCATGCCTGGGTTTTTACATCAAAATATTTAAGAAGAGAAGGGAACAAGTTACTGAATGTCTACAAACTCTCATGTAACATAAAATACAACAGTGACTCTTAGCAGTAAGAAAACACAAGTTACAATTTGCTATCCCAATGTTAATGCTATTTTAACATTCAACCTAAAAGAAAGTAACATAACACTAATGGAAGGTGGATTTAACTAAATGATTTGTGAGGTTATACGGCATAATAAAACTATAAAGTGAATATATTATTACTGATGAGATAATAAAAATATAGCCATAAATTTTGCCATGCAGGATACAAAACATTTATAATTTGAAATTACCGGGAGTATCAAGGTCATTTTCTAAATTAGTAAGTTCATCTCCACCTCCTACAACAAAGCCTTCAGCAATCTCCTCGTTAGTATCTATCTCAATATTATCATTCTCATCTGTAGGAACATGTAGCAATAATGTTAGTATATTATTTATATTTTATAGTTTGTCCAAAATAAAGAAGAAAAACCAGCATTTCAATAACAGTTACTAAACTGAGGTCTGACAGACAAGCAAGAAATCAGTTTTGAGTCATTTTTTCACTATTGGATTAACATTTATATTTTACATTCTTATGTCAAAGATGAATTACATCAAAGCAGACACAAAAGTTTTGACAATTTGCCACACGCTGATTCTGAATCGCTGAGCTCATTGAGTCCTTGAATTTTAAAGCGTAATCTATTAGCGATCTCTAATAATAGCACACAAAAATAAAACTGATTTGATGAAAAAGTCACCAAATAGTATTTTTAAATTCCTTTTTTCTTTTCTTTCTTTCTTCCTTTTTTTTGGTGACAGGACCTCATTGTGTGGTCCAGGTTGCCTTAAAGTCCCTATGTAGCCCAGGCTGTCCTCAAATTTGGGATTCTCCTGCCTCAGCCTCCTAAATGCTGAGATTACAGGTATACCACTACAAGTCTAAATTTTATTTTTATCATTTATTACAAATAAACACATAAAGAAACACATCACTCTTTATAAACTTGTAGGTATACTTAAGTCCCACTTTTATGATGATATCAGTTTTTATTCTAATGAAATATTATCATAAAAGCATGATAGATTAAGAGACTAGAATACAGCACCTTTATAAAATGAAAGGTTCAGAAACAATTATGACAATATATCTTGAAAGAGCCAAAGTGGAGAAAAATTATTTTTCAAAATTAAATACATGGGAATGAGGAAGAACACACTATTTTTATAATCTTAGTAAAATACATTAGATCATAAATAATAGTCAATTTTTAAACATTAAAGTTTTATAGTATATACTTTTCATCTCCAAATCCTACTGATAAAATTTATTCAGTAGTTATGAATTCTATACATTTTATTTATTTTTTATTTTTATTTTTTTATTTTTGGTGTCAGCAATCAAACTCGGGACCTTGCACTTGCCAGGCAGGTGCTGTACCACTGAGCTATATACCCAGCCCCCTCTACACATTTTAAAAGGCCAAAGGAATTGAGATGTGTCACATATATGCACCACCTCCCCATGATGAATGTAATCATTATGAACTACAAACATTTTTTATTGTACTAATACAGCAATATAGCAATAACATAATGTGCATATCAGAAGTTTAAATTCTGTTTTGAACAGGCAATGGACTTTTTGGAGAAACTACTGTGTCGTCCTGGGAGATGAAGAATACTCCATACTACTCTGCAATGTATTTTTTTTTAATGGGTAGCTTTTAGTAATAGTAAAGTTTTCCAAACCAGGCATGGTGGCACATGCTTATAATCCCAGCACTCATGAGGCTGAGGCAGGAGGATCCCTGTGAAATTGAGGTCAGCCTGGGCTACATAAGTGAGTTCAAAGTCATTCTGCACTACAGACCTTGCCTCAAAAACAAAACAAAACAAAACATGAAGTACTCCAAAGACTTTTTCCAATTCAGAAATTACAAAATTCCATAGTTTGGGATTTATCCCTCAACATATACCCCTTTATGAAACTGTCCATCTTCATGATTGATATTTGGCTTCCCTAATAAATACTAAGAACACTAATATTAGTAATAATAGTTACTGTTTACTGAAGAAGTCCCATCTACTGTATAAGTCATTTAGAAGAGAAAAATTTAAATAACAATTGAGAAACAACTACCCCCAGTCATAGAAATGGACACATTGTTAAATGCTTTCAAAGAAATTCCTCTTGGCTAGTTATCTTTAAGTATAATCTGTTGAGAGATCTTTTCTCATCAACTGCTTAGCACAACTAATTTGACTCCTTTCATAAGAATGACCATATTCAATTTTATTTTTTCTCAAAAATTTTTCAGCAATTTTGTAGCTTAGAAATGAATTAACAGGGTGGGGGATATAGCTCAGTGGCACAAGCACCTGCCTGGCAAGCGTAAGGTCCTGAGTTTGATTCTTGATACCAAAAAAAAAAAAAAAAAAAAAAGAAAGAAATGAATTAACAAATATTTCATAGTGCTAAAAATGTGTTCAGAATATGTCTTCAGCATCACTCTGCATCAGGGACAATTTAGTATCAACAGTCTTTGGGGACCTAATGTATTACACTTTGTTGCTGTCAATCAGCCTCCACTGATGGCTAATGACCATAATAAACTCAGAACAAAAATATAAAATCCAGCATTTATTGATGTATTTATCCAAGAAACTTCTGTGTACTGCATATGCAATCTGAAAAGCACTTGTGGAGATATCAAGTTTTAGAAGACATTTATTCTGTCTGAAAAGAATACATCTGAAATGGTCATAATACCAGGTAGGATAGGTATTATGGTATAAAAACAAGATACAGAGCAAATTCAAAAGATAAAAAGGCTCTTTGCCAATGACATCAGAAATTCTTTCTTGGGACAACTGACCTTTAAATCAGGTCTTGAGAAAAGTAAGAATTTCAAGAAGTACCAGTTGAAGGGAGACCATTGCCGGCATGAATGCAGGAAGGGGTTAGTTACGTTCCGAGAATGGTATAAAGTTACATTTGGCTCTAGTGTACTTAAAAGGAAATACTAGGTTAGACTTGAAAGACAAAACTATACAAAGCCCGAAAAGGCAGAATGAGAAAATGGAAAGTTTAAATTTTACATGGCAGGAATGGAGAAACATGGGTACTCTAACATGATTACTATTAGAAGATTAAGAAGTTCTTAACCAAAATATCTCATTGCAACCAGTCATGGCATATAATTTATTAGTAGTAATGTAGGCTCTGAAGCTTGTCTTTCACAAATTAAAGCAGCTTTAATATTACTCCTATAATCTCACTCTTGCTTATATTCTCATATGCCTTTGTGTGTGTGTGTGTGTGTGTGTGTGTGTGTGTGTGTGATTGAAACCAGGGCATTGTGCATACAAGGCAAGAACTCTACCACTGAATCACATCCCCAGCTCATATGCCCTCTTACGTGAAAAAAAAGTGGCCAAGTGATCATGCATGGAGGTGTACAATGCAGGTATCATCACCCTTCATACAAAACTGCTGACCTAGGTTTTCCCTAGAGAAAACAAAGGCTGGAGGCAGGAAATCCATAGCAAAAACTTATACAACCTCCAAGCATCAATATGAAAAGTTTAAGTCTAGGACAAAGGAATTGGGAGTGGGTATAACATGACTTGAAAATCAAATGAATGTGGGGCTAGCGAGGACACTGAAGAGTGTCAGGGTAAGGCCAGCATCACAACGGACTCTCTAGCCTGGTAACTAAAATAATGGTATTACTATGAAAAGAAACAGTAAAGCACAGAAACATGTTGGATATAGGTCCTTCCAGGCTCGAGATACACACAAAATTACACTTTCTTTCATTACCCACTTATACAGGGTCAGACCCCTATATAATATTAAACAGGCATCACTCATTTTATTTCCAGGCTAAATGAAATCTCCATGTACACTATTATTCATCAATGTGCTGAGTGGGTTAATCCAACATATCATTAACCTGAGATAAAAGAATTACTATTTGGGAGGGTAAGAGTAAAAACAGTTCAGGTCTTCTTAAGAATGGATTTCTATTTTCTTTCCATTTACTAACTTTGGTTTTATGATGAACCTTGAATTGTATTCGGTAGTTAATGTTTCCTAACATTAGTGGAAATCCTCTAAATGCATTCTAGCAGAACTAAACAATATGTTCATGTTGTGTGCGTAAGTGTGGTTGTTTAAAGATAGCACACAAATAAGGATACATATAGACAGGTTTAGATAGCTTCATGGCTAGCCATTGAAAACCCATTAGGTAAGAAAGGCAGAAAGTAAAAAGAGCTTCATTACATAATTGAAGATGGCATATACTGTATGTGTAGGAATAGTTAAAAGGAGATTAGTTATGCACTGGAATGTAAAGCTGGATTCCAGTTGACAATAGACAACACTACAAGCAAAATACAGAGTGACTAGAAGCACAGGAATAAGGTCAATCTTGTATTTTTCCTTATAAAGTGAATAAACCCCAAATATCTGATGATAACAACCAAAAGAATATCTGCAATCCAAGAAAGAAAAAAGGGGACTGGGGATTTAGCTCAGCGGCACAGTGCCTGCCCGGCAAGTATAAGGTCGTGAGTTCGATCCCCGGTACTGGAAAAAAACCAAAACCAAAAAAAAAAAGTAAAAAAGATTCTGGGGTTATCATCAAACAGGCCTGCTCTGCTTATCTTAGATCAACTTAGCTCTCACTAAGAGTTTAACCATATGTGGCTACTGCCAACATCGTGGACATCCTGTGTGCCATGGGAGAAGCAGATCCCAGTTACTTTGGACTCCTTAGGGAGCAGGAAACCTAAGTCTTCATAAGTCATCTGTAGAAGCTTTCTGATTCTTCATTTTACTTGGCTTTCCCTGTTTAGTCTTTTACTTTTTCTTTTCTTTTCTTTTCTTTTTTTTTTTGGGTCATAATGGAGATTGAACTCAGGGGCCTTCACACTGAGATACACGTACCCCAGCCTCTTTTTTTTTTAGTTTTTCTCCGGTACCGGGAACCAAACTCATAACCTTGTGCTTGCCAGGCAGGCGCTTTTGCCGCTGAGCTAAATCCCCAGCCCCCTTTTTTTCTCATTTTGAGACTAGATTTTGTTACATTGCTACACTGTCCCAGGCTGGACTTGAACTTGTGATGCTTCTGTTTTAGCCTCCTATATTGCTAAGATTAAGACATGCACCACCACACCTTTACTTGGCTTTACTTCTTTGTCAGCTCCACAGATCCAATCCTTATTTTTTAACTTTATTTACCTTGACTGCTAAATGATGCCAAATTCCCTCACTGTAGGGAAGATACCTATTCTTTGCGTTGTAACACTGACAAACTCCTTTGCCTAGTGAGCCCTGGTATACTCTCAGCTGGGGTTGGGTTATAAAGATAGAACTTACTATAAAGCTAATCCACTCCATAATATTAATTACTCTTAATATTTCCAGAGTTTACAGTTCATTTTGCATTGCTATCTGCTCACCATTGGGGAAAAAAATTCCAGAGATATTGGGTGTCTCTCCATTCTACTATTGTTCTCCTCCCTGGCTCTATCATGCTGTAAGAAGGTGGCATTAATAGCATTAGAGCATACAGAATGTGGTTTTTTTTTCTATCATTCAAAGATATTAGGAGACTTCAAATATCTGAACTTTTATGATAAAAGAAACATTTCGTCATTAATAATGAATCAATGCAAATTCAAAGCATCATATAAATGTAGCCAGGAGTAGTTTTTGATATTAATATAAAACAGTAGTATAGAAATTTCAATAACAGGGCTGAGGGGTTATAGCCCTAGTGGTAGAAAGCTTGCCTAGCATGTGCAAGGCCCTAAGTTTGATCCCTAGCAATGCAAAACAAACAAATTCGAGAGAAAAAAGAAATTTCAATCATAATCTTGGTGATAGGAGTTAAAAAGGTAAGGTGAAGGACTTAAAGATATCAACGTGCTGAGAAGTCTCTGGGAACAGATCCATAGCTCTTTGGGAAAAAAACCTTTCATTTTTATGGGACAGTAGGATGCCACAGGCATCATTCAGAAAACAGTAAGTTTTTAATATAAGTAATCAATTAGAAATAATAGCAATAAGTTTCAGTTTACTTTGAAGAAACTTATCACTGACCCAGAAATAGCTTACTTTTGTTTCAGCCCTGTAAAGTCTTATTTGAGCTCTCACTTTCCTATTCTTTAAAGTGATTTTAACATTCTAAGATTAACTCAGGACAAATACCTGACATGGGGCTGGGGATTTAGCTCAGCGGCAAAGCGCCTGCCTGGCAAGCGCAATGTCGTGAGTTCGGTTCCCGGTACCGGAGAAAAACAAAAACAAAAAATACCTGACATGTTTGGTAGACAAATAGGTTATACAACTTTGAAATAAGCTCATAGGTCTCTTGACTATATTCCTATTAAATAAAAATATAAAAATGTTTCAAATTAAAAATGATAAAATTGAACACTGAGAAGCAAAATTAAAATTATTTTACATAGAGTTTTTTGTCCCAACATTAAGTTTAGCATAATCTCTGCAGATACTGAAGAAGGCCGCCTAAGAATGAGAAAGAAGGCTTTTCAAAAGAAACTGATATAGGACTTACTAAAAATTCACACACAGAGATTATAATGCCAGAATATTATGAAAGCAACTTTTTAAAGATCTCATTTACAGGGAAAGACTTACGGCTGAAAGAAAAGATCAGTATTAAAGTATGTGCCTAGCAAGCACAAGACCTAGGTTTGATCCCCAGCACAAAACAAAACAAACAAGATCAAGTAAAAGTGTTTCATGGCAAAGCTCGTTACTAACAAGTCTTACAATCTAGATGCTGAGGACTTAATTGAACTTTACTTACTCCTAACACATTTAATGAGGCATCATAGGGTATTACAAAGCAAGGTCCTCACGAATGTTCCACCATAAGAGAACATTTCTTGAGCAGTTAAAAATTAAGCCAGAAAGTTGAGGTGGAAACAGTAAAGGTTATGCTCTGATTACTATGTTTTCTGTAGGTTTTTGCAACATAGCAATAGGTTGGAAACTATGTTTTCATGCAACATTTTGAAGTCAGAATAAAAAATTCTAAAAGGTCCACTGCAGATTTCTGGGTTGTCTGTAGAATATGATACAAGATTCTTTAACTCACCTCCAGATGCCTTTGACCTTTCTTTCAACTTTTCTGCAGCCATTTCACCATAGCTGGGAAGTTCTGACATCTTCACTCCAGATCGAGCTTCTGCTATTAGCTGACGAGCTCGCTCTCTCAGCTGCCGACGTCGCTCTTCATCTTGCTGCTAAGATATATTGAACAGTTGCCAACTCAGTAATTGACAGAAATGCAATTTCATTTTCAATCTGATCATCATGATAGTAACTGGTTTACAGCATGGTGCTTGGCCCACATTATAAATAGGATGCTCTGTATCAGTTGGATGTCATACCATTTTAAAAAGACATCTTAGAATCAGATTTTTAAAAATATTAACAAATTATTATATTAAAATATCCATTAAAATTCAAACTAAAGAATGTTTTATAATACATATTACTGAGGAAATACCAAGAATTATTAATAAAAGAATCTGGTTTTAGAAGAAAGCCACAATGCTAAGAACAGAATTCCAATTAGTATTTTCTTAAGAATATAATTTAACTTGTATTTTCTAATGAAGGCATACAGCACCTACTAAAAGACACTTTTTATAGCAGAAAATCCTGCTATACTATGTCGATCAAATATAGGAATGATACTTCTCCAAGTGAGGACAGTAAATTAGTACACAATTCTGATTTAAAGATCACCAACAATAGGGGCTGGGGATTTAGCTCAGCAGCAAAAGCGCCTGCCTGGCAAGCGCAAGGTCGTGAGTTCGGTTCCCGGTACCGGAGAAAAACCAAAAAAAAAAAAAAAAGATCACCAACAATAATATCCCAATAGTGACAGGAAATTCTTTTTAGTTACTTCCTCTCCTAAAAGAGGAATGCATATTGAGAAGAAAATAAATGTGGTCTAAAATACAGTTTTTGAATATAAAATAATTAAAATCTACAGATAATGGTAGCTATTGTCTTCTAAACATGGAGTTATTATAATTTGCAAATAATTAATGTGAAATTGCTTTGTAAGCTGGAAAGCATATAGAATAAGGTTTATTATAATAAAGGCTGAGATCATCTGGCTTCAATATATCTTTGCATTGTTATCTTTCCTTAACATCTAACTTCCTCATACCATGGAGCTTCTTGTGGGTTTGGATAAGTCATTTTCTTTTGCTGGACTGTGTTTCTCCCATATTATTTAACTCCTATTCATTCTTCAAAATTCATCTTAAATCTATCAAACCTCCTCTGATTGCTCCCCATCACCACTGAGGAATAAAGTGCTTCTTCTATGTGGCCATTTAGTACCATGTGTGTATGTATCTTCTTTCTAAAACAGTATTTACCAAGTTATAACTCTGTAGAGGTGCTTCCTTCCCTCTAGAACTGAGTTTCTTTAAGGCAGAAGCTATAGGTGATTTATCTTTGTATCTCTGATCTTTAGTGTGTACCTGATACCATAATAGGTGCTACAAAAATGTTAAGCATGAAAATTTACAATTTATACTCACAGAAAGCTTATGATGTAGAGGAAAAGATAAAACAGCTGCAATAAGTAAGTATGATCAAATGCTGCAAGAACTCAAAAGAGTATTTTTGGCTGAGGGGCAGATAGAAGGCATCATGGTTCTAAGTTGGGTGTGAAGAAGGAGTAGAATTTGGAATGAGGAGAGATGGAAGGTGGTGGTTAAGTGGGTCAGTACAGGAAAAACCGGGAGGTAGGAATAATACAAAGGCAAGAAAGCACATTGGGGGGAAGAATTAATCTAGTTTTCCTGCACATAAGAAAAGTAGTGATATAATGACAACGTAGAAAAAACAAAGCTGGCAGATATTATAAAGGCCTTATATAACAGGGTGAAGTGCTTTGATTTTATTCTAAAACATCAGGGACCACTGAAGTTTTTGTTTCTGAGGTACTGGGGATTGAACTCAGGGCCTTTGCATTGAGCTACATCTCCAGCCCACGGTCTTGCTAAATCACTAAAGTGTCTAGGCCGGGCTTAAACTTGGGATCCTCCTGGTTCAGCTTCCTAAAGTGCTGGGATTAAACATTTAAATGTTGGGCTGGGGATTTAGCTCAGCAGCAAAGTGCTTGCCTGGTAAGCACAAGGTTGTGAGTTCGATTCCTGGTACCGGAAGAAAAACAGAAACTAACAAACAAACAAAAAGATTTAAAGGTCTATACCACTTTGTTTGTTTGAATGACCAACCACAGGTTTGAGAAAGCTCAGTTTAGTAACAGTTCATAAGATAGGTTAACATAAAGGAATTAGAAAGAGACTACTTAAAGGCATGTGTAAGAGTCTAAGGAAGCTATCATGAGATACAGGAAAAAGTGGCAATAGGAATAAAAAGAAATGAAATGAGAAATACATTATATATGGAATAGGTATGTAACTGTATACCAATTCTTGGTAACCAGCTGTAGAGGGAGAAAAAAATGACTCAGAAGTTTTAAGGTTAGGCAATTAGAAAGATGGTACTAATAGAAACAGAAAAACTAAAAGGAACTGCACGCTATGAAGAGAAAGAGGAAATTTGAGTTAGGTCCGTTTGGGGCTGAGGAGTTGGTAGGACAGCTTAGCAAAGGTGTCAGGTAGCTGGAAAGTGAAGTTGACTCCATGATGTGAAATCAAACTGGACTAAAGAGCTGATGGATGAAGTTAAAAGAATATATGAAAGTACCTAAAGAGGTGCCCACAAGTAAAAGGAAGGCCA
This sequence comes from Chinchilla lanigera, assembly GCF_000276665.1. Classification (NCBI taxonomy): domain Eukaryota; kingdom Metazoa; phylum Chordata; class Mammalia; order Rodentia; family Chinchillidae; genus Chinchilla; species Chinchilla lanigera. Next base: position 21,217,878 of record NW_004955424.1, read on the forward strand.
CTGATTAAAACATGAAAAATATCTGTTCAGATAAGAGGAAAAGGACAGAAAAAGAGGTACAGAACATCACTAACATATTTGGAGAATCCAAATGGAAGAGGATTTCAAAAAAAAGAGTAAGTTGGGCATGGTGGCACACGCCTATACTCCCAGCATTTGTGAAGCTGAGGTAGGAGGATCATTGTGAGTTCGAGGCACTATGGCCAGCCTGAACTACACAGTGAGACCCTGTCCCAGTGAAACAGAACAAAACATACCCCCAAGCCCCAAGCCAAACCAAAAGAGTAATTACAGCAAATGTTAGAAATGAATCTTAAAAGAAAAGTTAATGAATCTGAATATTTAAAAAAGGGCCATCAGAATTCATGAACAGTATCATTAGAAACGAGGAGAATCAGATAAGCAGAACCCATATCTAGGCAATTCTTAGAGAGAAAGAGAGAGAGTGACAGAAAAAGAGAGAGAGAGAAAGAAAGAGAGAGAGTGTGTTACTGGGACTGAACCCAGGACTTTCACACTGAGCTATATCCACATCCCTTTTATTTATTTATTTTGAGATAGGGTCTCATATTAAGTTGCTAAGGTGCTCAGGCTGGCCTTGAACTTTTATGATCCTCCTGTCTTAGACTCCAGGGTGCTGGGATTACAGCATGTATCACCACACTTGGCTTCTTTTACAAATTTTGAGATGGTGAGAAATCAAGAAAGCTGTCAAAATTAGTGAGAGTACATTATTTGGGTTGCCAAGTAGATCCAGAGAGAAGTTCCACAGTTCTCAGTGGACAAACTGGGACAGTTTCAGCATCAAAAAGAATAATGAATTGAATCAACAAAATCACACATCAATTCATGGAAGATTCAAGTCTAATATGATATTCAAAAAATAGATAATAATTCGTTGTTACCACTTGAGACAGCCTTTTAAAAACTCTTGAAAATCAGTAATCAAAGGAAAAGAATCAATTGTCTTTCTAGAGGGAAATGAGCTTTAGGATATTTAAACGGTTCCAGTTAATGGAAGTTCTACTTTATAAAATAATATCAACCAATAAATGTCCTTCAAGAGCAGATTATTAAAAAACCTCACTCCGTATCATAATGATTATGGTGATTATCAACTGTTTTTAAAGTTCTTAGGTAAATGTCTACTGGAACATTTGTGTATGAACATTTAATAGTATGACTATTAATACTATGCTGATTTTTTCTTTTCTGAGACAGAATCTTGCTCTGTAATTCAGGCTGGTTTTAAACACACTATGTAGCCCAGGCTAGCTTCAAACTCAGTGATTCTCCTGCCTCAGCATCCTGAGTGCTGAGATTACAGGCATGCACTATCACACCCATCTTGGAATGCATTTTCCAAAGATAGCCACAACTGTATCTCACACATCACATTATCTTCTGTAATGTGACCTTGCCACTCTCTTAATAAGAGGTAGAGTTTAATTCTTCTGGACTCATTTTAATGACCTATATATAATCACTAGAATATGAAAATGTTGCAGGTGATTCCAAGACTAGGTCAGAAAAGGTCTAGTTTCCTTGAAATTCTTGCATTCTGCATGCTCTCTGAAAGTCCAGATGTCATGCTGTAGGAAGCTCAAGGTGTAAGTGCTCTGGTCACTTTCCCCAGGCGAAGGTCTGCTTTGGCTCATGCAGGCCCAGGTGCTAGACATGTAGGTGAAGAAGCCGCTAGAGCTGGGATATATAGCTCTGTGGTAGGGCACTTGCTTAGCATGTAAGAGGGTTGAATCCCCAGGAACAACATTAGGAACAGAACAGAACATGAAAAGAAAAGCCAAGTTTGTGGCTGGGGATTTAACTCAGCGGCAAAGTGCCTGCCTGGCAAGCACAAGGTTGTGAGGTTCGATTCCTGGTACCGGAAGAAAAGTCAAGTTTATCTCGGTTTACAGCCATTTTGAAATATCTCAGTTGTTCAAATCCTTCCAGTTGAGGCCTCAGACAATGTGGAACACAAAAAAAGCATTCCCAACTCTGCTCTGTTTGAAGTTCTGACCCACAGAACCTGTGAGCATATAGTAACACTGTTTAGTGTGGTCTGTTACATAGCAATAATCTGAGCATGTACTATATATTTAAATAACACCACAAAGATTAACTTTAGTTGCAAGGGGAAAATCTAATTTGTAAATGGTTAGACCAAAGCTAGTTCCAAGATTAGAGACCACTAATCTAGCATCATTAATGCTGGATTATTCATATATTACATGTTTTTTGATATGAAGCACATAAAGTACACACTACCTATAACATTTTACCCTTGACTAAGCTTTTAGAATTTCCAATATCACAAACACAGGGGATAGAGAAACATGACAAAGGGGCTGGGGATTCAGCTCAGCAGCACAGCGCCTGCCTGGCAAGCGCAAGGTGGAGTTTGATTCCCAGTACTGGAAAAAAAAAACGAAAAAAAACAAAGAAGCCCCCGCCCCCAAATGAGAGAACCATAACAAAGGACACAGCAAAAAAGCAACCAAACAAATCTTGAAAGTAGGATAGTCAAGACAATTTACTTGGTCACTTTAATACATTAGAGTTAGGAAAACAAGCATGCAATGAAAAGCAACTAAACAACCACCACTACCCAAACAGACAATATAGCTAGATATAATATATAGTCTCTCTCTCTCTCTCTATATATATATCTAAATTAGATACTGGTTTGGATTAACCAGCTGTAAAAAATACTTTTGAGTCAACTAGAGAAATCTGAATATAATCAGTATTAACAGAAAGGAAGCAACATGTCTGAAGAAACAGTTTACACAATAATGACCTCACTCTGACAAAATAAACGCACATACACAATGTTGTCATAGTTGAGACTTCAGAGGGTCAAAATGTGATCATTTTCTTTTAATTGCTTTCATTTTCTAATTTTCTATAATACAAATGTATTACTCTTGTAATAATAGTTATCTTGTAATAATAGTTACCTTAATAGTAATAATAGTTAATACATGAATTTCAAGAAAAGGAAAGTGATGAGATGGCAGGCTCCATGGTATGTTAAGAGCAAAAGAAGAGAGGTCTGACATTCAAAGGAAATTTTCTTAGTACGCCACTTTGGAAACACAATCTTATCTGTAGGTAGAGGAGTAATTTGAAGTAAGCAGGGTGAGACTGAAGATGCAAAAATAATATATACAAATACTTAGTTCACTGTCAATATTTCTGAACTTGGAAAAATATATTAGGAAGAGCAGAAAATGCAAGCTTGACAGTGACATTACTGATGGGTGCTGGCATTTCTTATATCTTTATGTGCTAAGTGCTTCTTGTACATGATCTCATTTAGTCTCACAATCCTATTTTTTACCAAGACGTATATGTAGGCTTCAGTGCCAGTGTCACACAGGTAGAACTGATGTCTGAGGTTGACTCCATAGCCCTTGATCTTAACCACCAAACTATTGGATCCAAAAAGTATCAAATTACATGACCAACTGAGGAAAATCGAGCTTTTACTAAACTTTCATCTTTCAAACTTAAGAAAAGTTAAGAGCACTAATAAAAACCATTATTTAGTATGCCCCAGGCAAGTAGGTTTAAGTGAATTTTACTCCGTGAATAATAACTTCTTACAGAGCTGAAATTTGGTGATTCAAACTAAGATGAAGTGGTTTGGGGTCATTTCAACTGAGTTAAAATGAAATAAATAATTCTGCCTTTCTAAATATGAAATGGAAATCTCATTTTTTTCCTCAAAGCTACCAACTCCCCTTACTCTCTCCCCTCAATACTCCCATCTGCAAATATTTCTGAGAGCTCACCAAGAGTGCAATTTAAAGGAGAAAATCATTAGGAAAACCAACTCTAAATACTAATTACCACACTTTATTAATTTCCATGTAAATTGTTTGTTTGTACTTATTTACCCATCATTGTTCTCTACACAATAGAAAAAAATGCAAATTAACAAATCAGAATGCAGCTCTAATGGGACTTTCTGTTTATAACCACTAGCCCAGAGGTGTGCTGTAATTCAATTCTCAAGTAGCAAGATTTAGCCTCATTAACAGACTGCAAGGGCAGGTTACAACTCATAAAACCCTACAGTAAACAAAGTTTATGGACACAGCACAAAATCTTGAGCCTGATTGACAGAATTCTAGTTCCCTATCAGATTGCCTTAATTTACTTTTCTACTAATGTCCTAACACCACAGAGACAATTCTGCTTGGGCCTACAGCGCTCCGGTGGGATGGCATATCTGCATTGTTTGTTTTCTCACCCTTTAACTTTCCTTAAGAAAAGAACCAACTGTGAAAATAAAAGTTAATTGTTAAAGTCTTGAAGGAAATGCTTGTAATTACAGCAATTGATTATGCGATCAATTTTAGTTTAATTAAAACTAGTTTTTTGACTAGTTTTTTGTTTAATCAATTAAACTAGTTTTTTCTTAGTTTAATTGACTCAACTAGTTTTTTTAGGTTTAAGTTAGTTTCTTAGTCTCCAGATTCATGCTAGATAAAGTATTTCCTTTTAACTTTTACATGTAGGTTCAATTAAGTCAGTTTGTACAGTAACATTTAAAGAATAGACAGCAACAAAATCTATGCATTTTTTTAACTAAAAGAAGTATGTTGATCATATCCAAAGATAACATGACCAGATAGGGACAATGATTATTAATTCAGTATAGCATTCAGCACGAACTGCTCAACTATCTATTATTTCTGACAATCATGGTTTGCCTGAATCTATGTAAGCACAGAAATGTGTTTTTGCTACCTATTCTGACTATTCTACATTCCAAAGAAGACAGTGACTTGCTACTAAATAAATCACTGACTTACTAGGGTACTGGGGTGGGGGACAAAAAACAAATACCGGGATGCAGTGGTAAAACCACTTGAAAGCTGCTGTCATGAAAAGCACAAATATACTTGAAAAATTCAACACATAGGAAATCTTTATATTTTTCATTCACTTGTGTAGACTAACTAAACTTAAACTGAAGTAGTTTAGATTTCCTATTTCTAACAATGGCTTTGATGACATCTACCTTTTTCTGTATAGAATTAGAGTTGGGCTGAGTTATGTACAATAATTTTTTTAAGAGGGATGTACTCTTTGGAGGGTTTGACAAGAGCTGCATCTTTGGTAGGCTTCCTTGATGACCATCTTTTCATAAGTTATAACAAATTGTTTAGTAAATATTAGTTCTGTGTGCTTTTACACACATATACACATTGTCTCATTTATTTCTCATGGTTCTGTGAGACAGCTTCTATCACGTTGATTTGTTAGACATTGAATCTCACTTAAATATACTGCCCAAGGTCACACAACTTGTAAATGGAACAGTAAGAAATACATTCAATGTCTACTTGATTTTAATGCACAAGCCTGTCCTATTACATACCTGGCTTTAGATTATTTATCTGATGCCCTAATGTTATTCTAATTTCTAGAAATCTCACTTCTTTATGTATATTTAGGTTATTTGAATAAACTTAAATTTCCCTTTGTGCTATTGAGAATGACAAGAAAGTGATTTGTTTGTATTTATTTAAAACTTAGGTTTCCAACTTTAAATTATAAGCCTTTAGAAAAGCTGTGACTATTACACATTTAACCTTTTTTCTTCTTTGCTAACATCTTCAGAAGGCTAAAGTCCTGCTATAGTGCAAAAAGACTGCTATGGTGCAAAAAGAGCCTATATTCCGGCGAACAAGATTTAAAATATTCAAATACAGAAGATGGATCAGAACTAACTATTTTGGATATAAACTGAAAAAGTGTACAGCCCTTTCAACAGCATATCTTCAAGTTTCTATTTTCCTTATCGATCTGAAATGGTCTATAATCTGCTATACACAGATGCACTAGTAAAACTTGACAATTTAAGGACAAACTCTTCGAGAATAAGTAATGTAATTCCTTGTTTCCTTTCCATAAAAATGTACTGGTATGCAATTTTTATATTTCACAGTTCACCGACATCTAGGCAAGCTTTCTTCTACTGCTTCAATGGTGCTACTTTTAATTTTATCCTCCTTAGTTGTAGTAATTAAAGTGATCAGCAGTGGCATCCCAGCGGCTTTGACACAGCTACAACCCCCTAGCCGACTTGTTTTTAAAGAGAAGGGGAAGAAAAAGACTAGAGTTTCATTTCACAGAGAACAAGAAAATCAACCTTCTCCAGTCCTCAACTTTATTCAATTGTTCTTTCAGCAGCCTTTGGATCTTAGGAATCAAATAAAAATGGCTGCCATGGGGGGTCCTTTTTATACTTGCCGCAAATGTCACTGACTGACATTATTTTAGCCAAAAAATGATGCCATGGATTTGTGAAGGTGAATTAGAACATGAGAAACTGTCAGTGTAACTGCTGAGCTCATTACCCACCCAAGGATATCTTTCATAACATTAGCTATTTTTATTCAGTCAGCTGAAAAACAGATTGTGAAGTTTTTCCATTTGAGACACAAATCTTTACGTTTTTATGAAATAAGCTTTAACAAAACTTTAAAAACATATATCAAATAATGTATTCTGCATTCTTACTCTTTGTAAAACTGTGTTTAAAGCATAAGAATTTATGCATTTTATTTCCACTAACAAAGCCAACTTCCCTATCTTTTACCTATCTCAATAACATAATATCCTGTGCTTATTTGTGTTATTTTTTTGTTTAGTACAGTCTTAATAATTGAACTATACTTAATTGGGCTAAGTAAATTTTAATCTATTGTTTTAAGGAGTTCTACTTAGTGCTGCCAATATTTCTAGGATTCTGTTCTCTAAATGGTTCTTGACATTGCTCAATTTTGCAGTACAGAAAAAAGAATTGGACCAGTACCCTTTCACCATTAAGACAAGAAGCAAAGCTCTGTTATTGAGCATTCAGAATGGATGAGAGAGACAGACAGAGGGAGGGAGGGAGAGAGGGAAACAGAGGGAGAGAGGGAGAGAGAGGGAGGTGTGTGTGTGTGAGAGAGATGTGTGAGAGAAAAACAGAAAAAAAAAATGTGCTTGTCTCAGGCA